>NC_048429.1:2296059-2297580 GCF_013103735.1 Etheostoma cragini
TGTGTGTGTGTGTGTGTATGTGTGTGTGTGTGTGGGTGTGTACTTTGAAGTACAGAATTGAAGGGGAATCACTGAGTCTTTTGTCTGGCACCTGTAGAGATTTACAGGCCAGTATGTGGTGAAGCTGTAGTTTAAGAGTTGCATCAATCTTAATGTTATAGGTCAATGTACTATTATCTGTAGGCTAGTGGCTCAAAAGGTAAGGTAACAGTTTGAAAATCTTTAAGTTTGTTGTTGCGCTGATTTAATCCATAGGCCTGCATATTGTATGAAACAATAACGGCACATCTGCCTCTGCTTTTAAGGGCGTTGTCACACCTAAAAGTCCGGACCAAGGTCCAAACCAACGGTCAATTCAATTCAATTTTATTTAAAGTATCAATTCATAACAAGAGTTATCTCAAGACACTATACAGAGAGACCACACTCCAGAATTTACAAGGACCCAACAGTTCTAGTAGTCTCCTCCAGAGCAAGCAACAGTGCCACAGTGGCGAGGAAAAACTTCCTTTTAGGCAGAAACCTCGGTCAAACCCAGGCTCTTGGTCGTGTTTAATTACATTGTACACATTTGATCCCGTTCTTTATGGTTTCATGTGATTTTGCTAGCAATTACTACCAGGTATTACTACCAGCAGTAACAACGTTTTCTTTGACCAAATTGCAGTTAAATATCTAATCTCCTCCTCTCCCCACGTACTTCCACAACTCAATGTTTTCTTGTTCTAGTGGGGTTTTTTTCCGGGTTTTGCGTTCTTCTTCTATATAAGACATATTTCTAAGACTTCCATTCTCATCTCTCGCTCCTAAATACACTCCACAGCATTACTCCACAAGGTACCTTTAAAGCTCAACTCATCAATAACTGAAAATTAGCCATGCGTCAGGTGACTGCATTTTGCGTTTTTACTGTGGCCTGCAGTTTTACCGCTTCTGACCGCTCTCATCAAACTTATATCCAACAGCAGCAGGCAGCTGTTCTCTCCGAATCTTAAATATTCTCCCAGCCCACAACCGAAACATCATAGGAAGGCCCCAGTGTTTTGCCAACATTTATTCCACCCCCTAATTCAGCTGGAGTATCGAAGTTGACTCCAGATAAGCAATGTGAACACACTAGGCACTGCATGGCATGAGCAGAGGGGCTTAAGACCCCCCGGCTAATTTTCTATTTCAATCACAGGATGACTGAATGCTTGCCAAAGTGTGGCACAAAGCAACAGCATCCAACCCAAACAGAAAGCCAAATTAGCCTGCCACTTAGCACATCCAAGGGCGTGCAATGTTCTTTTTTCATATCATTTTAACACCCACCGACCATACAATGTAATCACTCCTTTGTACTGTTCCTCCATTATAAGTGGTATGTAGCAGGGCCAGAGGAGACTGGGAATTGTCTTTAAACTACCAGGTACAGAACATGATACAATATCTACTTTAGGAGTCCAACATTCTTGCCTTCAGGGGTTGCTATGACAACTTCAACTATGCTGGTGGTGTGTGTTGGCGGCGGGGGGGGGG
>NC_048429.1:2297762-2317891 GCF_013103735.1 Etheostoma cragini
CCCCCCCCCCCCCCCCCCCCCCCACACACACACACACACACACACACACACACACAGATAAAAGATTTTTATTCCCCTCAGTCAAAAAATGAAACAGGATAATTTAAGTGCTACTTGTGATTTTCTGTTTTTTTGACATTGCTTTGCTTCGTGGATATGGAGTCATCAGCCCTACAGAGGGGAAACAGGCCTGACTGCAGAAGAAAAGCAGATAAATAAAGTCTGACTTCTCAGACCTAATGCCTCTCTATTCACTCCACAAACTACTGCTAAAATGTTCTAGGGGTATTTGAAGAAAAAAAGAAGATATACAGTCAGGGAGCGAGAATGCCACCTATCAGTTGCAGAATCTGGCTGCAACGGAAATCTACCGGCTCAATTAATTTCTCACCTGAAGGTATATTCTCTCTCTCCAGGTTGATCCCTCCACATCCGCAGAACATCACAGCCAATAACCTTCACTTTCCCAGTGCAAGCTCCAGCTGAGGGCTGCTGTTACGTCGGAGAGGAATTGCAGCTATTTGGAGCCAAGCCAGAAGGGCAAAAACCGCCCACAGGATCTGAGAACACACACACAAATAAAGACTATGCAGGAGAGAAGTAACACATAGGACTATGGACATTTGTATTACGGCTGCACATTATATCTCTTTCTTTTTTAAATTCTTATTGCAATAACTAGCGGCGCAATAAACACATTGCAAAAGACTTCAACATGTTGGCACTTGGAGATTATATCAGTAGAAAACTGTACTTTAAAATGTAACGGTCTTCTTTTTCTTTTCTTTAGAAAAGAAAATTGGTGTTTGGTCAAATGTAAAATGTCTGGAAAGAGCCGAATGTGACAACTTCAGATTGCCTGTTATGTCCGACCAATAGTCCAAAACATTCACTTATCTATGATTTAGAACAGAGACTCAGTGACTATTCTAGGTATGGGAATGGCCAGCATCTCTTCACAGCGCACATGCAGGAAGACGTGTAGAGGCACATTAGCCAGAGAAGATGAAGAGAGTTGTCCTCGTCTCTCAGGAAGCTTTTCATGTCGTCCAACAGCTTTGCCAAGTTGCTGAATCGCCTCCTGCTAACGTTTCTCCTGTCACCATTTGATCTGATAAAAGTGAAGGATACAGCGCAGCTCATCTGTGCCGCCCGCCACGATAAGACTAAACTTCAAAACCAGCCGGGTCTCAATGTTGAAATGTTCGAGAAAAGGGACCTGTGACAGTCCACTTCCTTTGTCCAGGCCAGACAGTAATCTGTGGCCGTGACCGCTGCTCGCCGCGTGGGCTTTTGAGGCTCCGACTTTAGGTTTGACCTCGCAGCTTTAAGCTTCCCATCAGGGTTCAGCTGTAAGCAGTCGGAATGTGGACAGTGGATAGAGAAGAGGGCGGGCATGGGGCCATATGGCAAAACCATAGATAAAGACAGGATCAAACTGTGTGACTCACATTATGGTCAAATAACTAAAATACATGGTGGTTGAAATAAAAACCTGCTCTGTACAGTTTTTCCACAAGGGTTTACATCGGTCTGTTTGATAACCACATCTACTGGACTGCCTTCTAATCAAAGAGGACACCATCCCTCTGTTGTATAACTCTCATTATTTCCTATTATTAATTGCCTGTATTCTCATTAAATATCATCTTTTTATACTCCTACCCACGGTCTGTATTTCTCTGCTGCTGATGTGACCCTGTCTCCTTTCAAGCATCATTTAAGTTTTATCTAAAACAATCAAATCTAATTTACACTTCAAGTAAAGTCACTTAGTGACTCGTAACGTGCTGTTCATTGTGTTAAATATAGTGAATCTCAAATTGAAGCCAATCCACTTCAGCTATATCTACTGTAGCTGTCCATTATTAAATATATTACCTAGCTGTTATTTTGTGGAAACTGACATTAAAACTGCACTTAATTCATCATATTATGCAGGCAGACTAGACCCAAATAAGAGGGTGTATTACTGGTAAGTCAAAGGTTTTTGTTGGTTTTTGACTGACTGGGAACCTCTGGTAAGGCCCTTAAAAAAGTGGCTTAAAATCAGCATTTGACTGCACAGATTTGGGCAAATAAGTAAGACCTGCCACACAGTGAAGAGACCTTGTAGGAAAACAATTAAAATCATTTCAAATATGAAAAGAACAATATGAACATATTTTTCATCATCTTAAAATTTGAGTTTAGATTTTTCTATATTGAGTGATTGATTTTACTTAATACATTTTCATAATTCAGCCACTTTGGAAGGCTGTCTGTCCCATATCCACTCCCTGGTTTATGTCAATAAAGCCAGCTCTTCACACACACACACACACACACAGGTCTGTATTGCTTCTGCTTTGTGTATCAGCGTGGCCGGACTCTCGCCACGGCTGGCCCACAGGTCGACCGGCCCACTGGGACAAACCTGCCGCTGCTCCAGATGGCTTCTCAGCCCCTGCTGCCAAAGTCTCCATGCTACATAATCATAGCCAGCTGGTTTGCAGGGTAACAGTGAGGTCAGGATGCCCAGAAGTGGTCATGAAGTATAAAGAAACCCCAATGTCAGAGCAGAGAAGGCAGTGCTCCTGTACCATGTGGGGAGCTATATTTCATGGTTTACATTAAAGTGAAAAAGCCAACTGTACTCAATTTTCACACTGTCAGAATGTACTGTATATCACTCTAACCATGTTTCACAGTATTATATCTTTTATTTCTGTCAATTTGGATGATTTTATACCTATAGAAATCATTTATTTGTACTGTGGGAAGTAGTGTTGTGGGAGTCTGGAGTAGAAAGGTTTAATTGGATCTGACACGACTAGCCAAACAGCTTGAATCTTTATCAATCGATCAGAAAACAACAACATAAATGTATCTTCTTCATGTTCAATTGTGCCCCTTCTGTATGTTTAGGAGTTACCCTGGCAGACATGCAATACCTGTCAATATCTGAACCAGATCTAACCAAGTAAAGCTACATATTTTTCCACAGACACGTGCAAGTGCCTTCACAATCCTTCTTATGATACAAAGACGTATTTGGTCATTTAGTGTAAATATAGGGAATTGTAGTATGTGAGTTAAAAGTTCCGCTTATGTGATGCTGAAATGATCCGTGAAACTGAAGTTCCTAATGCACCAGTTTTCAGCCAATTAGGTTCTAATAAGATGTTTTCCCATATGGTTCAGAGCTGGATAACGGAGCACATGACAGCTTAAAATAAATTGAATAGAAAGCCTCAAGAAATGGTGAGTGTTCAGTTTCTGTCGGATCAGTCTGGGTTTGGGCCTGTCCCATTTGTTTTCTCGCATTCTCCGTTAAGATGTCGACCGCAGCCCCTGCTGGGGTTGCTAACCTAGTGCCAGGCAAGAATATTGATGTTGGACAATTCTGCCAAAACCTAAATTACGTTGAATGTTTAGAAAATTATGAATTTCCACAATATGTGGAGAAGGGAACTATGGTTAAGGTTAGGGACTCTTTACTTTACGCCACGGTACAACTTCTACTACTTCCTGCATTGGCAGGGTATGTTGGAATTAGACATCAATTGTGAGGTACAGAATTATCCAAAATAACTTAAATTCCTCGGGACACTGGGCTGGTTTATACCCTACCCCCTAATGGTAGAGCATCAGCACAGTAACATTTTTGTCTTAAAGAATTCAGGATTGACGCTCTGATTGTGGCGCTCCACAGTAGTCACTGTTGCAGGAGTGAAATATGAAATGTTAGGCAGTATGGGGGGGAAGAGGTCAGAGTTGGCGTACCCTGCAGTGGCCGTGGTTGAAGGAGTGAAGTATGAAATATCCGACAGTGTTACGGTAGTGCTCCGGGCTCCAGGAGAGGGGATCAGGCTCAGCCAATCAGAACCATTCCACATCATTGGCCAGGGCCATCTCTTATCTAGCAGAAGTGGAAAGGCTTTCCCTACTAATGCCACCCAGCTTGCTAGATCCTCCATCCTTTGCTTCACCTCTCTCTAAACTACCTCCATCTCCCTTTCTCCCCCTTACTACTTCTAATTCTGTTCCTTTTGCTCTCTCCATCCAGTCAAACTCAACTTTACCTCTCCTTTTCCCCATCTTCTGCACATCATCTGCCTTTATCTCTTAATTTTTTCAGTCATGTGTTTTTTTTTTCTGTTATTGGCTACACATTGCTGAGGTGTGTCATCGGCCTCTATGCACTATGCAGGAGAAACAGGCCTGGTCACACTCTACATCTGTGCCGAATTCTAATGAATGGGCGTGAGTGCGGGCATATGTGTCATGTCATACAGTACAGAGCGAGAAAGACTGATGAAATTAGAATAGTGAGGACATTAAGTGCTTTGGACGGGCTTGATATTGCAGACGGAGACGCAAAGAGGCAAATCATAGAGCTGATGTGATTTTTTTGCTCAGTTCTTCTTGAAAAGAGAGAAAAAGGGCGGGAGGCACAAAAGAAGAGAGGAAGCAGGCAATCATGTTACTTCTAATCTGTTAATCTTTTGCTTGGAGAGGGAGGTGGGGGTGTTAAGTGGACAGGGGGGCTGCTGGAATGAAATATATTCCAAATGGGAAATGACACGAGAGAGAGAGAGAGAGAGAGAGAGAAAGAGAGAGAGAGAGAGAGAGAGAGAGAGAGAGAGAGAGATGCTCGCAGATGGAGACACTGCTTAATCAAGACAAATTGCAGATGGGCTTGAGTTTTTTATTCTCACAGAAAATAGACTGCTGCCTATTCACAACCCAACTACAGCAGCCTAAATCAACAAGCACACATGGAGAAGAAAAAAAAACAAGGATGATTGCAAAAAAAAGAAAAAATGTCTGAAATATGCAACCCAAAAGCTATTATTGCTAACATAGTTCTAATCTTCTCAAAGGTTAGTGGAGGACAAGTTGTGCTTTGAATGTTGAATATCAGTGGGATGTACTCTAGGCATCAAACAGCATATTAAAACAGTGTCCCCAGTCATTCAATGCTCGCTGCCATATCCCTCAGGTCACACTCCCCGATCCTATACACAAATCAACAACAAATTCCCATTTATTTATTCTTGCATCATCACAGCGGCAAATTGCTTTGTAAATGGCACAGTTCCCTCAGCCTCTCCTGTAAATACAATGTCAGCGGCGATGTTAATAATCCTTTTGTTTGCTTGACCAGGAGCTCTTGAAAGCCGCGCGTTTCCTTGATTCAATTACTGCGGTTTAGGGAGTGGAGAGAATGAAGCCTGGACCTTAAAGCCGCATGTGTTAATGACATTCAGATTGATCACTGCCACATATTGATAAGGTGTGGCCTATTTAAAAGTGAGGGTAATGAAAAGAGGAGCTCTCCATTACGGCGAGTGTAACTAAACATGACACCTCCTCGCTGAAATTACAAGGCCCGCTGCCGCGTGGAAGCAATTCATCTCGGGCTGAGGCAGCTTGGAAACCCGGCGACCGCAGAAAACAAGCAATATGGAGCACCATGGTTTCTCATAAACATGCTGTGTGTGCGCATGCAAGTTGATTTACCAAGAAAAAACATTTAAGGTGGAAGGGGGGAAAATCATATTTAGAGGGGGGGATGCCACCCTGTGTCCCCCTTCTAGGCCCGCCCCTGGTGAGGAGTGACTGCCGTGGTTCGCATTAATATCTGTAAACCTTCACTTGAGGCTGCAAAAAGCACAACAAGTCCAGCCAAGTCAATGCAGGGGCAGGTAAGGGGCAACAAGACAACACAGACCCAACACCAAAGACATAAAAGGAGTCGTCAGGGAAATTTTCAAGTCCCCAGAAAGCTGGGCTTCTTCCGTCATTTTCATTAACGCTAATGGTCCCCGGTTTCCTCCACAGAGAAGCACCGTAACACCAACAGCAGCCAAATTAACTCCATGCATACTTACCAAACCTACAAGGTTGTTCGATACTAATACAGGGTTACCTAGTCCTTTTCTGTCATCTGTTTGTTTTCACTGTTAATGCATCTATTATCACTACTGCTATTTAATAGCACCAAGGTACCATCTCACGCATACACATGTACAGAATATAAGTATGGGCTAGGTGTATGTTTCATGTATTTTGTATCAGAATGTTTCTGTGTGGAAAATTAATGGTCTTCTTAAACAATGTTAGAATAGATGAGTAAAATGTGTGTAACCACAGATCACACTAAGGTTAAAAGAGGAGAGATAACATTTTGTTATCTCTTTGTTTCCCTCTGTTTTGTTAAACCTTAATAAGTATTACTACTTTGATAACAGAGAGTAACTTGGCAACTGTTTGCAAAGCCCCGAAGAAGCATTTAGATTCACAATTAATAACATTCTGAATCATCAATGATGAAAATGTCTTTCTGAAACTCAGAAAAAGTAATTAAAAAAACTAAAACGAAGCATCAAACAAAACACAAACACAGTTCGCACTATAAAAATGTATTAATCGGTTTTAATAAGACACAAATGTCAAATTATAAAAACAAGATAAATTTATTCAGAGGAAGATAAATTGGACAGGTTTTTTTTGTGTTGTTTGTTATATACAGTATCTATTTATCTATATCTATATTTTATATATATACTTGGCCCTGTTGTCTTCTTTAGATAGTGCCAGTGTTGGACTATGACATATGCACTGCAAACCTGAAATTATTTATGCATTATTTGGAGGAGTCCAAATCAGTCTGACCGTACTATTTTTAAACAGACTTTACCCTGCTACCTCCCAAGTATAAAGTCTGTATAATGTCCAATTGAGCCCATGTATGAATAGAACAACCCAGTATGCGGGGAATTCACAGGTTGAGTGGGCGTATGATGACATCTCCAACATGCTACTGGCATACAACCGGAAGAAAATAAACATCTGAAAGGTGAAGGAGGAGGGTCATTTACATGAAGATGCCAACCCAAAATGTCTAACTGGAGAGACAACGTGATTCAGGATCTTCCGTCGGTGAGGGCCAATGCTGAAATCATCAGACAAATGTAAGAAACGACATAAGACTCGGTTGTTTATGACCAAGTCACAAATCGGCTACACGAATGCGGTGTAAGCCTTGTTGTGTCCTGCATGCTCTACCAGACGCCATCCCTCATCTAAACCCAGTATTTCCCTTAGATGAGAAAGCGTCTGACACACACAATCTCCTGTTGTGTGCTACAAGAGTGAAAGGGCAACTTTGTCCGGAGTTCGTATGAGAAAACCGCTTCATTTGGTTTACACTGCAGCTCACCTTTAGCCCCCACCCTACAGAACATGTTTCAATACCTAAAAGTGCCTCCAACGTCTGAAAACTATTTCAAGCAACTGGGGTTTAAGAGATTACTGTAAATGGCTGGAGAAAAGTTCTAGATTGGTAGATTAAGTTTTATCATTTGTCATTGCTGGACAAAAGAGAGAGACCATCCAGGATACTCTTCAGAAGAATGATGCTGTCACACACAAGAACCCACAGGGGGAATGCTAAGCACTACGCACAGAACCAAAGTGAACAAGCGTGTGTTGTATGCATTTGTATCATACTAAAGGTACTTCTAAATGATAATGAATGCCAGTAGGTTGTTGGGCTGCTGAACAGGATGGATGCAGGGAGAAAGTGTTCAAACAACGGTGATAGACAACAGAATGTCCAGAAATGGGATTTGTTTGCATTTACAAAGTAAGATAGCTACAGTGTTAGCTACTCAGGATACCTTACAGCTACGTAAGTGTCTCTTTTTCAAATACTCTTTGTCCTGTTTGGCTGTACTTTACTGTCTGGAACTCCAAAAAATAAAAACGGGGTCTAAATGATACTTAAGAACAGCACACAGTGATGCCATGTGAGGAACAACCCGTCCCAAAACACCAGAACCAACTGTTACCTCTGCAAAGAAGGGTATGTTTTTGGTTTGGTTTGTTAGCAGGAGCAAAGAACAACTGGGTCAATTTTCCTGAATTTTAGTGGAACGATGTAGCATGGGCCAAGGACGAACCCATTCACTTTCGGAGCAGATCCGAATCATGGTGCAGAAAATGTGTCACTTTCAATAACATTTCAACAGGCCATGGCACTTCTAATTTACGTACCTATGAAGCCTAATCATACACGCTGGCAGCACTGGGACACACATTGTGGCGGTTTCAAATTTGTTGACCTATCAGTAAAAGTCATATTTTACAGAAAGTTGGAATAGTTTAATCAAGTGTGCTTCCAAGATGGGCACATCCGTGTCCTCATACCAGCCACTCCTCTGTAGTTGCCATGCCATCTGTGTTCCCTTAACCTTTGGAGGATATCTTCTTGTTCCACACCTGATGCTAACAAAAATACCCAACTCTAACCGTCTGTGCACCCTCCCTTCCGCTTTGTTTTCTGTGAACAGATGCATTCCTAATTCTCCCTGTGAATAACAGTGTCTAATGAAGCAGCTCTCAGAGACGCTCACAGACCTGTCCCTGGTGGTCTGAACCCACAACCTCCCCTCGGCTGAGCAGTCCATCTCCCTAAGACAGTCCTGTCTCCCTAACTGCTGAGTAAATCTCAGCTAAATTCTGTAATCACTCCAGTTGGACAAAACCTTCTAGTAATGCATTGGTCAATAATGGCCTCAGGGCTAAAGGGGACACACTGTCATCAATGCAGCTCTGTTTACTAGATGGCCAGTCGCAAAGACCGACGGTTATTACAGAGACACCCTGTCCCTCATAGGGAGAGAGGCAGAGTGAATGGACTCATCAGGTCACTTTTCATCTTTAAGTCTCCCTTGGCAGAGAGACGGATGAGGAGAATCCTCTGTTCCCAGATGGAAAACGTCTGGGGGTCTCTATTTAATGAAATGGCATTACCGCCAACGTTGCTCAGCCAATCAGAAACCAAGGCAGCTGCCACGTGTCAAGCAGGATGGATATCCCATCTCATAAATGTGCTTGAACATCACAGCCCGCCCAATGAGAGCAATATCATCACATTTATGAGAAAATAATGATTTCTTTTCTGAATTTATGAGCATCTTGGAGAAAGGGGTTTATATGAATGATATCAGTATGAGAGAATAAATGAAGAAGAAGGGGGGGAAACACTCCTTTAATTTGTTTTTACCCTCAAGGGAATAAATACAGCTCCTTAATATTAGGCATAAAAGTCAATCTTGTCGACAAAGAATAGCCCAATTAGTTGAGCTAGGAGGGGATGGAACAAAGGAATCACAGCAGATCAATGAGGTTGATTCACTCCTGCTCTACGACCACCAATCAATACAAGCTGCTCTGAGAGACGGATGTGATTAGAGATCACCGAGTCACAGCTAACTTGGCCATAATCAAGAGTTAAACCTTCATTACTGCGGCACTTGCTGACGGCACAGGACATGGACACGATCACCTGCTGGTGGCAGGACACAGCATCTGTCCAGTTGGACACATTATGGAAATAGTCAAAGTTATTTCCTTTGAAATACTCACAGAGGACTGATAGAGGGGAAATACACTTTGTGCTATTGGAAGCTGATGTGAAGCTAAATGTTTTTTCAGTGATACAATAATACAATTATTAATTGTCATTATAACTATTATTATTATTATTACTACTATTATTAAGGACCACACCCGCCGCGTACAAAATCTTACTTCCAACAACAAAAAGCAAACTATATGACTGTATAATATGCACAGAACAATGACATCTCCAACAAAGCTCCCCTTTGTATCTTTATTTATTTATTTTATTGTTTCCAAATTTTCTCATACACCCCCAATTTCTTTTCTCTTACGTGGGGTGATGGTAAAATAAATTGTTCAAGATTTGTTATTTGTACCATTAAATTCTGTAAAATTAATGTGTTTAGCTATATATATATATATATATATATATATATATATATATATATATATATATATATATATATATATATATATATATATATATATATATATATATATACATACATATACACACACCCACAGTACAATATATAATTCAATTTTGATTTGATATAAAATATAACTATACTATAGATTCTGGGATAAATGGTACCATTTATTCTGTTTTATTCTGTATCATAAAAAGCTGCTTTCACCAATCACCTCTACAAGCCTCTATTATCTTTGTGGCACTGCAGATATTTGCACGTGAAAATCAGAAATCTAATGAGCCGGGAAAATGAATAAATAAAAATAACATTTGTTGATGAGGGTGTCAAATTTAATTTGATAATTCCAATGCAAGAGACTCCAGTTAAATCACACCTTTTTTCATTTTAACTGTGAGATGACACTCTTGTGTTGTTCCTGGATCACTTGTGCTCAAATGATGCCTAATAAAAACACTGTCGGCTGAGGCCCTGAGAGTGTGATGCCTCCCAACCAAGCACAAAGTGTGGCTCACACTGCTCCATTAGGCTGCTGTGTGGTTAAATATAAGTGTATAACTATTAATGTAGTCTTGTGTTCTCGAAAAACTCTTAAAACTGTTCTCATGAAACACTCACACATATCAGTGTGCTAACGATTAAGATTTAGATACAAGGGTATCATGAAACATAGTTCTTTATCTTAGCTGTTTGCGTGTTTTCCATCTTTGTACTATACTATACTATGTGTAGTTGTTTAACTGTGTGTACTTTTTTTGAGCGTAGCTGCTTGGCAATGCAACATGAATTTCTGAAACTGACCATAAAGTTGTATTTTATAGTATCGCATAATGCTTCGAAAAAGAAATGTACTGTAATTCGTATGTATTTCACAATTTTATTAAAGCAAGTCCCACATTGACTCTGCTTTGTAAGATCTGCAATTGGAGGAGTTTGGGATGGGTGGTAAGGTACCAAAACACAGGTAAGACAACACTTTTACCCAAGATTCGGGTGTGTGTGTCCCGGGTTAGTTCTCCGTTTGATGAAGTAGGGCCTATCACAGTCTCCCCAGAATCCTATGTTACATAGGATAGCATGTTGTGAGTAACGGTGAGCCAAAAAAACAACAACAACCTTATTACTTCTTGTGGCCTGGGTATTCACAAAGAGTACAAATAGCAATGCAGACTAAAAGTAGACAAATTCCTTGGCAGATATTGATTTGGGACTATATTGGGTGGAAACACAGCCGAAGTGCTGCTACATGGCACGGAGACATCACGTAGCAACACTGTGAATACAGGTCTAATATGGGTTAATCTATCCCGTAAAATAACCATGCGTCATGTTTACAGTAATTTAATTCAAACTGTTCATTGATCACCCGGGGGGAAATTATAATTTACACTCAGCACTTACATTACACCATCCCTTACTCTGTGGACAGCGGTTTATTGGGTCCATTCAGCGTTTTTCCCAGTTGACTTTATCATACCGAAAAAAAAGTCAAGGACTGCAGGATGCCTCGCATCCTCTGGCTGTTCATTGATTGAAACCTCCTCTTCTTTCTCTCGTTCTATTTCCAAAGCACCCAGCTCCTCTTCTGAAAACTCTGGTTCGTAGAGATATGCTTCAGGATCTTGATTGTCTGAGAAGTCTTGGTCATATTTTGAAAGAAGCTAGTTGGTTTAAGGTGCTGCGTGATCTCTGCGCCCATGTAACAGTGCTTCGGCTGTGCTTTCACCCAAAATAGTCTGAAGGCCATATGTGTCATGGCCCTGTACATAAACCAGCAGTCGCCGTGATTTCCTAGGATACCAGGGAAATTGTTGTGGATACTCTCTTAGCACTATATCATACAAACCTGCTTATGAGAATGCGTTGGGAATGTGCTTTTTTTCTTCTAGTTTTAATCTCCAAGCTTGACACAGACTTTTTTTTTTAACCAGTATGCTACATATTGCTTACACAAAAGTCTTCCTGTCAGACAAATCATATCGTTATTCTAGGAGTTTAGTTTTTTTTTAAATCAGGATTTATCCGTTAACGCCCATCTAAAACAAACCTCAAAAACAGCCTTTTATCATCTTCGTAACACTACCAAAATTAAGAACATCCTGTCACAAAGCAATGTGAAAAACTAGTCCATGCATTTGTTACTTCCAGGCTGGACTACTGTAATTCCTTACTTTCAGGATTCTCAAATAAGTCCCTTTAGACTCTCCAGCTGGTCCAGAATGCTGGAGCGCGTGTTGTGAAAAGAACTAAGAAAAGAGATCATATTTCTCCCATTAGCTTTCCTGCATTGGCTTCCTGGAAAATCCAGGCTGGATTTAAAATCCTTCTCCTGACCTACAACGCTCTAAATGGTCTAGTACCAGCATATCTACAAGAGCTCTTAGTGCCTTATTGTCCTACTAGAGCACTACACTCCCAGAATTCAGAGATACTTGTGGTTCCTCTCTAAAAGTAGGTTGGGAGCCAGAGCCTTCAGCTATCAGGCTCCTCTATTGTGGAACCAGCTCCCAGTCTGGGTTCAGGGGAATACCCTGAAAACCCTCCTCTTTTATAAAGCTTAAACAGTAGTTAGGGATTGAGGAGTTGCAGCGTCCGCCTAGCCAGACCCACCTGCTTCTCTTCATAGTCGTCAGATTTATCTACCATATAATTACTAATATCTATAAAAGTAGAGGGAGGCAGGCCAGTACAGCCCGATCCGGCTGGGGAGAGTTCTAGCCCGACCAGGCATCTCTCCTCAACCTGTAACCTGTCTCTCTAAGTTATGCTGTTATAGTTCTAGAGTGCCGGGGGACCTCCTTCCTTTGACACACTGAGCTGCTCTCTCCTCTCCCTTTCCATTTGTGTGCCTCCCGTCCCAGAAATGCTCGTTACTAAACTAGTTCTCCCCGGAGTCCTTATGTCGTCTCTTCGCCTAGCATATTTCCTTGGATTTTGTATGGCAACAAGATGCAGCTGTTGCCGTGTTTCTGCTGCAGTCCCGGCTACACCCTGCTACGCTCTGCGATGCCCTACAGTGTCTTGCTGGTTTCTGCTGAACCCTGCTGCATTCCGCTACATCCACCTGTGCTGGGCTATGCCACGCTACACCCTGTAACACCCTGTGACATGAAGTACTAGGACTACTATTTGTAATCACTGTTACATTATCTTTACAGTGACTATTACTGCCACTGTGCACCCCCCCCCCCCCCCCCCCCCCCCCCCCCCCCCCCCCCCCCCCCCCCCTCAGACACCGCCTACCAAGAGCCTGGGTCTGTCCCAGGTTTCTTCCTAAAAGGAGGTTTTCCTCACCACTGTCGCACTAGTTGCTTGCACTAGTTGCTTGCTCTTGTGGGAATCTCTTGAATTGTTAGGTCTTTGTAAATTATAAAGTGATGTCTAGACCTACTCTATCTGAAAGGTGTCTCAACGTAACTTTTGTTATGATTTGATCCTACAAATAAAATGTAATTGAATTATTCTTGGTTAGGGGGCTTGCAGACACCACATGCTGTATTTTCATTATCTCTTTTAGGGTTAGGTTATTGGTAAGCCTAGAAAATATGATAGATGACCACACATTCTGCTCTCCAAGCAGGCATTGGTTTGTGTCCAGCTTACATTTCTATGAGTCAACTTATTGAGACTTCAACTTTCTATCGATCGGCCCCTCACAGTAACCACACTATCTTTTTTTCACTTTTGTTTAGCTCTTTTGCACAATCACGGAGCTCAGAGCAATTCTGAAATTTCGCTGCTAAAGGAGAATTAAATGCTGATGGTATGCTGCCATAAATAAACACATCCCATAACCACATGCTAAATCATCATAAAGTACTTCTGAATTAAATAATTCAGAAACAGAACTTGTTAGTATTAATGTTGTTGACTGTTAGACTCAGGGAAGAACACTGATGCCATAGTATGAGGCTGTTTAAACAATATTTCCCTACATGTAATATAAAGTTTACAATTATTCCATAGTTTCATTAATATTTTATTATTGACTGGGTTTAAAAAGCTCATTAACCACATGTAAACAGTGTAAGAAGACACTTCATACTAAGAGACAAACATATTCAAGTGTACTTGATGTGGAATCTAATCAAAGTGTCTCATTAGAATGATTTCAATGTAATGGCTTCCCATAGAAATTGATCAATTAAACACTGTCACCAAACTAACCACGTCGCATCCATCACGCCGGCCAATATCCATTTCTGAATAAGTAGTGACCCGACGTATCAGCAAACCAATTAATCAGCGTAACCCAACGAGGTGAGGGTCCTTCGTGAGGGTTCAGACAAACCCCGCTCAGTCCATTCGGTTGCTCACAGCTGAATTAAGAGGGGAGGCCAGGCTATTATAATGCAATTATGATGCCAACTTCCATTGCAAAGAGGGAAGTGAGGATCTGTGAAACTTGAGCGGGACCTGCGGCTCGCTTCCGCCACTTGTCGGTAAGTGATCCACACCTGTCTGACACAAGTTCTTGCTCTTTACCTAAACCCTAAACCACCCCCTCCCCTCGTTCCTGCTCAACATCTGTCCCACTGGTCCAGGCTCTCATCCAATCACACACCGCATAAATCCATAACTTCTGCTATCCCCCTCGGCCCCCAGGAAAACACAATAAACTGTGCTCATCTTTTATGCATGATTTTCTGTGTCTCTGTAGCTAGCTTCGCTCTTGGTGCATATCAATCATCACGGGGACGCTGCGGGGCAGGGAGACAGAGACGGAGAGAAAGAGGCGATGGCGGGTGGGAAATATACATGGTTGCACAACAAGGCAAAATGAAGAGTCCTGTTTCTTTATCCACTGTCTTGGGTTTCTATTTCAATTTGGCCTGCCACTTTTGCTTCCCTTCTTCCCGCTACCTCTACTTTCTACCCCCCGTCTTTGTTGGCAGGTCAAAAATACAAACTGACCGGCTCACCTCTATAGCTGCAAGATAGCAGACGCATGTTTGTGTTTTTAAGAGACACCTTGTCCCTCAGGAGCATGGGAGGGTTCAGGGCACGGTTTTCCCCTCCCACACAGTACATACTCACATGCAGGCTTTACAAAGATGTGTACAGCGGATCTCCATAGGCCTCATTAGCATGCTAACAGATTCACCGACAGTGGAACCACAGCTGGCAGAGTGTGGGAGAGGCCAGCGTTTGGGCTGGACATGAAACCGGACAGCAGTAAAATGAGACGAGTCCCGGGAGCGGCTAAGCATTACTGGGTTGCCGTTCAATAATAATAATGCATTTATTTATAGGCCACGTTCTTGTTGCACAAAGCGTGATCCAGAGGGATGACGATAAAACATAAAGATATATAAGATATATAAGCGGCCTTAAAACAGCAGCATGAATACAATTAAGAAGCTTACACTCAAATAATAATCATACATAAATGAAAGAGACTGGTTATGAAGGAAAGCCAAACTCAGAAAGACAGAGACATTGTAGTTACAGTTGACACGTAAAATACCAAACATCCATAGCAGCTTTTTAAATGTGAGGCTTTTCTCTCTGGGTTGGACAGTAGGTTGTATAAAATTTGCAATTCAAATACACAGTATCTGGCAACTTGTCCTTTAGCCTGAGATGCTGACCAAAAGAATATAAGTTATATATATTTTTTAGACAGAGCCAGGCTTGCTGTCCAGTTCTAAACCTAAGTTGAACCTAGTCTAAATCATGTGCCACCCGAAATTCTGCCGGATGTCCGTCATCTTCTGTCTTCTTTGTGTTGAAATTTTAAACTCTGGTTGATCTATGGTCAACTGCTCCTCAGATCTGTGCAGGGTAAATCCAGACAGCTAGCTAGAGTATCTGTCCAATCTGTCTGTTGCACGACTAAAACAACCAATGAATGTGCACATTCGCACCGTGTTCCTTCCTGAGGCTGTTTTGCAGCGGCACCGTGGCTCCGCGCTGCGCTTACCACCGCCCAAGATGATTGTGATTAATAAACCAGAGCATGTTTTTCCTCCCATCGCAGAATGCTGTGCGGACTAGCCAGACCCTCCTCCGCAGCGCTGTGGAGGGAGGTCTGGCAAGCCGAGACTAGCAGGGGTCTGATGCCATCGATCACAAACGGGGGACACAGAATCATAGATCTTAGCCAGCCTAGTCCATACCCATTTATGCACGCACTATTTCTGGCTATAATTTTAATTACTCCAATGCAAGACAAAAACATTCATGGGGACTGACTAGATGTGCCGCAACATGATCGTTTTACAAAAGCAGACCTCGGTCAGTCTCATTAAACAATTGCATGAATAAAGCGTTGTTACAAAGCGGCCTTTAATCTATATTTATAAGGAGCCTGAAGATTCTGCAAGAGATTGGTCAGAACTCAGCAAATCCAGGTATTTTATCAACCAGGGCCCTGACCCAAAACTGAATTTCTTTTCAGAACCGTACCCGGTGTGAGAAATCTGCAAAAACTATCGTCAAAACCCTATTTGACGCCTATGCATAATACACACATTGTAGCATTTAATATGTAAGAACTGTACTTTGACATTAGTACCACACGCAGAGCTATTATTCTCTATTATTCCAAGTGTTTTGGATGGAAGATCTTTTACAAGGGAAGTTGTGCTTTGAACAGCCACCCCGAGCAGGAAGGTTTTCATTATTCTGATCGACACCCCGCAGGCCAATCCATCACAATCGATCAGTCAATCAAAAGCTCACGTCATGATGCTTTTAACCGAACCATTTCTCACCCTTCACCCTCAGTTTCACAGCGCTGTGCGCAGCGGGAATGCAAATACAAAACAAGAGGTTTTGCAGGTTTTAATGGAATAGTCTGAGGATAAGGTGTTTAAAAGCCTCCTTGTATCCGCAGCGAGTGTGTTCCCAGGTATGTCACGGGCTGAGCGGCGGCCAGAGGGAGGCTGAGATTACAGAGTAAAGCCCGCCACTTCGTCCCTCAAGTAATAAAAGCGAAATGAGCCTGACATTTCACTCTGAAAGACACACACACACGCACACACACACACACACACACACGCACACACACAGCATGCACAATCCCGTGAGCTGAGAGACCAAAGGACAAACGACACGGAGCAGAAAATGACGCACACACGCACTTGCGCACACACATACACACACACACACAAACACACACACACACAGGATTTCAGAGAGAGACAAAAAGCTACAAAACAGACTTTACAGGGGAAGGAAATTTAAAGTTGCGAGTCAAAGTTGGTTTCCTAAACTTGGCAGCTCCAGAAGAGTTCTGGTTCTGAAAGGCCACATAAGTGGTCAACTCCATACCCGCATTCATCATGCTGGTTCAGGACTTGAACCATCAACTCCTACGGCATGAACAAACCTCTCTAAAGCCCCCAGTCCCCATTGACGTGTTTGAACTGCGGGGCCATTTTCATGCCAACTTTTCATCATTATTCAACAAATGTGAGCTCCATTGATATTTACTAAATACCTTCTTTCTGCAAAAAAACATAAAAATTGCATGATATTTCCCCATTTCCATTCATCCTTTAAAATTCAATATTTTATAATATACACAAAGAAAATGTGTGCATGGAAACCGGGCCAGAGAGACAGACAGACCCAGGCAGAATGGGAAAACAAGGAAGCAGATAGAAAGAGTTATTAAGCGCATATTAATGTTTGCTCTTCTCCTACATGGCTCTCTCTCCTGAGATGTGCCCGTTGCTACTTTAAGCATGAATACTTATTCACACACCAAACACTGTCTAATTCCTCTCCCCAGAAATGCAAGGAACGAGACACAGCGAAAGAGAACAGGGAAGGGGAAAAAAAAGATCGAAATGTCACGGAGGCAGTGCTGGGATACTAATAAAGCTATGCAAATAGCAATTAGCTGAACCAATAACCTCTGAGTCAATACCATGCCACCCAAATGGGAATATCCCAGCGCCCGGCTCATGAGTTCAAAGGTCACGCTGTGATTGGAGGCCACAGCCCAAGCCGGTAAGTGACGCATTTTCAGAGTGAGACGGTTGTAATTGTGGCCAAAGAGAGGAGGCACTAACATTTGCATGACTAACAAGAGAATGAACAACCTTTAAGTGCCCGTCTCGTCTATTTGCAATTTGAAGCCTATTTTCTTTTCCAAATCCATACATGTAAGACCATGAAGAAGGAAAATAATCCATCAACACCTAAACTGTGTGCACCATTTTGATGAATAAGACAGTTTTTACAACACAGATTTACTGTAGTTTCCCAGCTTTGACAGATTTTTATTTTAGCTTCATGTTTTTTTCAAAGACATCAGGGATGG
The DNA here is from genome assembly GCF_013103735.1 of Etheostoma cragini. NCBI lineage: Eukaryota > Metazoa > Chordata > Actinopteri > Perciformes > Percidae > Etheostoma > Etheostoma cragini. Next base: position 2,315,859 of record NC_048429.1, read on the forward strand.
AAAAACATCTAAGCGCCAAGAAAAGCTTTGCACTAATACTTTTACTGCTACTCTGGAGATAAAATTAGCATAGGCAATTAGCAGAAAAACAACTCTGGCAGTTCCTCCGAGTTTATGAACATGGGTGGCATGTGTGTGAGCGGTGTGTGTTTGGCGCTAAAAAACATGGTTTGACAATCAGGGACTGACAGGTGCAGCATTCACATTCTTCCCGTGAAACATGCCTTCTCAGCGTGAGATATACAAAGTGGAAAGAATCACTGTGCAACTTTGTGTGTGTGCGTGACAAAACGCACAAATTCCACTCACTCGATGAAAGTGTATGATTTCACACCTTTTCCCTCAACACTATAGATAGATGCATTCAGAACAGACTTAAAAGACTGTGTTTGTGTGTGTGCGTGTGTGTGTGTGTGTGTGTGTGTCATTTGCCCGGGGGGAGTGGAGGGTGGAGGGATAGTGCTGCTCCGCTTGGCTGAGGTCAAAATCTGTTCCCAGTCGGAGAAAGGGAAACATTAAAATGAAGCACAGTCTGTTTTTGTCTGACAGAAATACAGACATATGGGGAAAAAATGTACTTTCTGCAAAACACTTTGTTTTTTACCCCACTCTCAGTTCAACTTGTTATCATGTCTGCAACAATTACAGAGAAGCAGTCTTTGGTAATGACAATTTTGCTATTTTAATCTGAATCTGAGACATGAAATAGTGCAAGTATGAAATAACATCTAAAGCCTGTGAGAAGAAGTGGTCTCTGAGCCTGGTGGTGCAGGACCAGATGCTGAGGTAGCGTTTCCCGGTCGGCAACAGGCAAAACAGTTTGTGACCAGGGTGATTGGGACCTTTGATTATCCTGTTGGCCTTCTTCCTACACCGCTGGGTGAAGAAGTCCTCCATGATTGGCAGCAACACCCTGGTGATGTGCTAAGTAGTTTTCAACAACCTCTGTAGAGCCTTACGGTTGAGGTTGCTGCAAGTGCCATCCCAATCGGTGTTGCACCCAGTCAGTTTACTACGGATGTTGAACAAAGTGCCGCTGTCTTAAAGCAGACTTTATCTGTGGTTTCCAAAGAGTTTGCCGTTACGGGCGCAGCCATCCTGACCGTGGATGTGATGATTTTAGACAAGAGGGAGGAGTGAGAGAGGAGCCCTTACACTCTATATTAAGTTACCAACTTTTACTGGCAAGTACATAACCGCACCCTAAAACATTCCCTGCTTTATTGGCAATTTGTAAATTACGGAGACCATAATTTAAAAAAATGAGGAGGACTTAAAACTAAGACCATAAATTCATTATGAAAATGTTTACTGGGGTAATAACTCAAGTGAGATGTGGGTCACGTTCTCACAGACTTTTACAGAAACCAATCTCCTTTTACAACCACACGTGTCGCCCCCTGCAGGAATTCAGATAGAATGCAGGTTAAGGCACTTCCGCATTTGCAGGACTTTACCGAACCAGACGCTTTGTACACTAATGTGAGTAGTCTTTGGGAGAGACGTGTATGATGGGCTTATGGGTTTGTCATTTATATATTTGTTCATGGTTTATTGCCTATTTTGTTATTATTATGTTGAATGGTCTTGAATATTATAGTTACTGTGTCATCCTTTCTTGATTTTTGTCTTGGTGGGAGGGGTGATGATAAAGTGTGTTGGGGGGATTTGTTCATGTTGCGGATTGTATCTTTTGTATGGTAAAAAAATTAATAGATGTTACTCACAAAAAACAGATCTAAGGTGGACTAAATCAGTGGTTTCCAATATAGGTTTAAGGTGGACTAAGACTAAAGCTCTTGGTATTAATGGACGTCCATTACATTCAATCCGTTGCCAAACTACTTGCAAAAAAGCTACTTAAGACGCTCCACACAACTCTCTCTTTATTTCTCAGCACGTCTATATTCAAAAGACTGTGGCGTTGGTGACTGAAAGATATTTAGCTCTTCTGAAGAGTCCATGTTTTTTTTTAATCCGACGTGTCGTCCTTGGCTACTACCAACTATGTGGGTGTGTGTGTGTGTGTGTGT
>NC_048429.1:2317991-2320375 GCF_013103735.1 Etheostoma cragini
ACACACACACACACACACACACACACACACACACACACACACACACACACACACACACCCTATGTGGGGGCCACTTTTGATATGCCGTTAGTCCGGGTGCGTAGCAATCAGGAGCAGCATGTAGCCGGAGGCTAGCAAGACACCATAAGATCCGCTGCAGAGGAAAGGCAGAGCGATGCAGAGGTAAGTGAATATGTGTCGATGGGTGATTTTTGAGGAAGCATCTAAGTGTTTACAGAAAGCAGAGCGGATTTAAAAGCATAACGTGGGAGTTCGTCCCTCAGTGGATTTCTGGAATGTTCAGTAATATTTTCATTTTATCTGCTTCAGAGGGAAGACGAGCTTTGAACCGTCTCTGCTGCTGAAGGAGTGTTTGGTCTCTTTAAACTGTGTGTAAGAATCTTCTGTGCACAGCTTTGACGTTATTTCTGTACTTTATCTCCTGCGCCTATATGTTTTTGTGATTACATGTGTTTGGCTTGTCCTTTATGTACATTTTTTTTCTATTTTCTAACGTGTGTGTGTGTGTTCTATCTCCATCTTGTTTCTCCTAGCAGGTCTGGCTGTGACACAGTTGCCACTAATTACAGATCAGGCAGATTAAAACCTGGAGAGGAACGGGCCAATCAGAATGTCCCCTGGAACTCCTCTTCACATCTTGCCTTCCCTCTCTCTCTTTTATTTCACTGTTGATCACCTTGTCACTCTCGTCCATCTACCTCTCTCGGCATCCCATTGTCTATTTTAACCCCTGAGAACTGCACTTCAGAGTAAAAACTACATCTTGACTTCAAAAAAGGTAAGAGTACCCCTTATCAATTAGGTAAGGCACACAAAATGGTGGAACATCCAATATGGCACACGCTGATGGCGAATAAAAACAACTGGAGCAGCATACTGCGGGCACAAATAAATTCTGCAGCTGCTCAAGACCAACAGCGATGTCCCGTGTCTCGTTTCCCCGGTTACTGAGGGGAGGGAAGCCAAGTATCTTCCCCTGAGCTTTGAGACTTCGGTCAGGGAGGCCATTCAGGAAAACAGAAAGCTGCTGTAAATTTGATTTATTTGTTAGCTTTAAGCAAAATACTCAGTGAACTATAGTGTGCAGTTTAAGCCATGTGTCTAGAGCTTTTATTTTGAAAGGTTAAAACAGAAGAAGTGGATCTGGCCTGTGATGCCTTTTTCAAGACCAAAGAGGTGATAAAGATTGTTGAACTACAGTGTCTCGCTTTCGTTGTATTAGAATCTTCATGACTAATGGTGCAACATGATTCGTTAATGCCTATTTGCAGTTTAAATAAGGTCAAAAGATTGACCTTGTTTCTGAAAACACAGGGCGTTGCTTTATCGCCGTATAATATACTGTACGCGTTCTGGGTGAAAATACAGTAAGTTGGAATCTTTTCCATTAAAATCCATTCACAGTTTACACTGTTTAGGTGTAAGCATGTAACAGTGCTTTAGCCAGCTGTTGTTACTAGCTAAGGCTAGGCTAATGTTACCTAATGTAAGTTAACTACCATGACTTTTGCATCGCGATTCATATTTTATTTCAATCACATTTAAACTGATTTTTGACCAACTCACGATGCATGGTTACGTCCCTACTCGACAACAGCTTGAACTAAATGTATTGACATGCAAATTAAGCACATGTAAAAAGGTGTGTAAAGGCCTGGACTCTTTAAACCCCTTGACTTGGTTTTCACTCTCTTTATTTACAGCCTCATGCCATAGACATTGTTATTTTCAGAGTTAAGTAGGCTATCCCGAATGGGTTTCCCAATCCCAGGGATGCCGACCAGGACCGGGCCATGAGGAAACTACGGTACATGACTTGGAAAAATCTGTCATTATACCATATGAATTATTTGTCAGTATTGTGTTTTTCCTTTATGCTATTTTTATTTATAATACACATTTTTACAATTTTGGCGCAAAAGAAAATGTAACATTGTGAAGTAATTAGCTGTGGGCTCCATTTCTTTGGCATGTACTTGTCTACATTTTGGGGAATCAGCACACACAGGTCTGAATTAGCTCCCAGCACTGTTACCACTGAGGTACAGAAAACAATCGCTGGATTAGTTGCTAAGAAAACATCTAAACATGATGATTATGAGTTAAGATCTTCAGTTATGGGGAGGCGTTTATGTGTTGACGTCTATGCGTTCCAGTTTGACAAAGCACTGACTGAGAGGAGGGGACGATTTAAATGCAAAATACATAAATCTCCCTGTGAGGGATAACGGTTTAACTAATGACTTGACAGAATTCCACAATAACAAAAGATTGAGCCCAAAAAACAATCGCGAGTAGGAGAGAGAGAGAGGAGACAGTGGCGGCTGCTTGGCGATGTCAAGTTTGGTGGGGGGGGGGGGGGG
>NC_048429.1:2320529-2343482 GCF_013103735.1 Etheostoma cragini
GGGGGGGGGGGGCGCATTGTGAGCACCTACAAGAATCTGGGTGTCACTTTGGAACAATCACAACTGACGTCCCAGGTGGTGTGCAGCAGGAAAAAGGAAGTTTGCCTTCCAGGGCTGCAGCATTTTCCATCCCAATCATATTTGGAAATAAATACTGTGCCAAAAAAAATCAGCCAAGACCTGTCACCAACAGTAAAACAAGCCCAAATGATGAGATTCAAAAGGAATATGACAAGTTTTCAGGGACCTGAAAGAAGGTCTCATTGTTTACCGTATTGTGATGAGTGTATTGACACTATAAATCACTCGCCTCCAGTGTGGACGCACACACACAAAAAATACATACACATCCATAGGCGTGCCGTCTGTGAGGCTGATCATAGCAATTAATTCATTAATAAGCAGTGCTTTGGCTAACACCTGCATGCTAACATGCTTACAACAACAATGCTAACATGTTGATGTTAACCCTATGACCCTTAACTTGTCCTATATGACATAAAATGCATAATATTTTGGGGGTCTTTTACATCCATGATTGATACACTTATTGTCCATTACTTTTACATTTTAGCCATTTATCGCCGCTAACTTTGATGCCAACCGCCATTTTGCTTTTGCCATGATCCTCTGGGAGACCATTCTGACCAATGAAAAGCTTGTTTACTTCTAATCAACCAATGGAAGGCTCGTCTTTCAATGCAGATATAACCAAGGTAGAATATAGTGAAGAGGAATTACCCGAGGGCAGAATAAATGGAGGATTAAGCAGGTACAGTATTTACCGTATTCACCATCTTTTTAACCTTTATTGATCCAGGTAGGTCGATTGAACAATTTCTCATTTGCAGCAACGACCTGTCCCATTCACACTGTTACTCGTTAGAGAGGAGCTGCCCCGGAGCAGCCGAGGGGGGGGGGGGGGGGAATTACCAACAGCCACGGTCATACCGGACAGTTTCCAGCCTTTTCCAGCAGCGTAGAGTCTGAACAGGAAGTCACAAACACTCACATCCTTTTAGGTCTGATTTGTTAAAATTAAAAACATTTATACATGATAAATACATGTTTTACTTTTAACAGTGGGGATGGACGCGGTTTGTTTTGCCCTAAAAACAACTGTTTGGGCTGTGTGGTTTTTTTCTTTTAAAGTTTAGAGAACAAATGAATATTATTCCTCGGGAGAGTGAGCAATTTCTTTTAACAGTATGTAGCTGTGAGAAATTTGTGGCAGTGAGTAATTTGTAAAACCTTCAGTGTTGAAAGCAAGGTCCATCATTGAAAAACAGTTTAAGTAAAGTGGACTCGCGGCACTGACAACTAATGACTGTTCATTAATCTATTGGCCACAAGCAGCCTTGATGTACTGACATCATATGTGAGATAAGGTGTGCTGTCTGCGGCTTATTGTTCAGTTTTACTCTTTTCTCCAGTGTGGCCAGACACTAGGATAACTGCATTTGTTTTTACCAACAGTTGTCTTTGTACTTACTTCCTACAGCATGGCTCTGTTGCCTTGTCTCTCTAATATAATACATGTATTATTGTATGACTATATAACCGTTACCATGTAATGATTTCAACTTTGGGCGTCATTCTGAGAGTTTTCAGGTTTAAATGTGGGAGCATTTCAGTTGTTCAGCCACATATTAATCAGCCGTGCAGACATATTTAGCTCTAAACAGTCTCCTTGCACCCATCAACATCACTTTGTATGCCAGGAACGCATTGCCTGGTGGTTCAAAATGCTGTGTTTGATAGATAGTTAGACTGTCAGAATATCTGCCATGAAATTTGGAGAGCAGATTGGCCTTGGGCAAAGGAACTGTCGATTAGATTTTTGGTGGTGATCTGGGATTTGTGCTGTTCCACAATCATGTTTGTCTCTTTAATCATGGAGCGGCTAGAGATAGAGGCTTGGCTGAAAATTCTGAATGTACGTTTTCAAGGTCAGGAAATTATTTTACTGTACCTTAAAACATCAGTGGTGCCCCCCCCCCCCAGGCTAGAGTGCTGTCAATCAGACAATTGTAATTTCCATCAGATCAAAGTTCTCTCACTCTGCCAATTCATGTTTCTATGATAATCCATACTATCTAAAATTCTGATACCATGGAACCAGCACTGGAATGGTTTTTTTAAAAAGGTGGCAGACTGATCCCATAGAAAATCTGTATTGTATTGATAACATTTTTTTAACCCTTTAATCTTTGTCTACCTGTCAAATTGAAAATCAACACTTTAAATGACGCTTTTTATCAATGTTTGTAACTTTTTATGTTTTTGTGCCTTAATCAACACTTTTGATGCTTTTTTTCAATGTTTGTCCCCTTTTTGACATTTTCACTACATAACACTAACTCATTGACCTTTGTTTTATCGTTATTTTCGGAATTTATGGTAAAAAAAACTCATTTACAGGAAATTATACATAATGTTTGAATTAGAAAAGCAGAATATAGGAATTATTTAGACTAAAATTAAAGGAATGTATGATATAGAAAAAGGTAAACGTCCATTTGACCCGAGGACAACGTGAGGGTTAAAATGTAAATGAAAATAATATTGAATGTGTTTTGTTTAGCAGAATTTTATTGCATGTCATCTATCCTACACAATATTTCCTATATTCCTAGATTTTAATGCTGTATTCTAAAAAGAATCCCCCCCCACCCCTGCAACTGATTATTGCCCCCCCCCCCACACATAGGCTTAGTACTTATTAAAATGTAAATCTAAACCCTATTTAATGAAATGCACTGCTACTTGTTATAACTTCTGCCTGTCCCCATATCCCAGTAAAAACACAGTGGCTGGTGTGTCCTAAACACTGTTCAGTTATTCCCTGCCTATATGGAGCAGCTCCAGGACTCCTCTCCCCATAACATCACCACTACAATCTGTCTCTCTGTGGCTCAGCTTGAAGAGAGACTTGTTGAAATTCACAAATTGAAAGTGAGCTGCGCATACACAAAAGTGACATAGGAATCCTCCGTTTTACGATGGATTTACCTCATCCATGCTAATAAACCAAAAATGAGCCTGCCATTGTTGCTGCTCATCAGCAAAGCATTATGAGCCGATCAGAGACACAAATCAAAAGAAATAAAAGCAAACCCAGCCAGCCGCTAATGATGTGCGTGTGATTGTTAAACAGCCGAGAGAGACACCAGGAGGTTTCTTCATGGTGTTAGCCAAGAAAAGAAAAAGATTTAGAGAGACAGAGACAATAAGATGGTTAAAGAAAAAAAGGGACGAAGAGATTTTAGCAGCTTTGGAAGGACGGACTGGCAGGCTGACTCAGAGGGGAGAGTAGAGAAGAGGAAGTGTTTTCATCTTCTCTCTCGCCTTTTCCATTTCTATCCAGCGACATCCATAACTCTTTTCTCCTCTCTTACTTTCCCTTCGGTATTGTTCTCTCCGTTAAGAATTGTCGTGACAAGGCTGTTTATTTCTAATGTTTGACATTTCGCACCGTGCCGCTCGCCTGAAAGAACACACTAGGATGAATGCTGCACAATTTTCAAAGAAACACCTTGTTATTAGCTGGCGTTTCTCCATTCTAACACACTGCACGCACATAAACACCCGCCGCACAAACGCATCAGAATACACATTCATGCACACAGAGAGCTGCACATGGCACAAAGGGTGCCTTTAAAAATAGAAAGATCTATCAGGCTTCTTTTTTTTTAAGATGATATTTTGGTTTTTTTCTTCTCTTTATTACAGTGATAATGCATAGACTGGAAAGAGGGGGAGAGAGATGGGGGATGACACTCAGCAAAGGGACGAAGGTCGGACCGGAACCCTGCGTTGCTGCAGGCCTCAGCCACCATGGGGCGAACGCCCCCACTGGGTGAGCCAGAGCCACCCCATCAGCCTTTTTAACCTTTTATCTCTGTGCAAAGAAAAGCACAGTTAGGTTTTTAACTACGACACTATGTTTCCAACCCTTCCTTAAGATATGTATATTTGTAAGCTCATTTGACCGGAGTGTATCCAAACAGCTTCTTAACCAGCCTTTTGAAGGTCTTTGGAGGCCTCATGAAGACCTTCGAACCATTGTCTCTTTTCAGCCCAGTAGAGCTGTTGGAGCTCCAGTGTGTAATCACTCAATTATTCCCTTGTTGAATCTATTATCCTACAACTGGACTACATGTGTGGCACGATGTGAACACAACTACACGCATCAATGGAAAGATCATTGTCATGAGCAATAAAAACCCTGACCTCTTTACTCAAGGGTTTGTGTTGATATAGCAACATCTTTGCTTCCGTAAGAGAAAAAAAGTCATAATGAGTGTAGTGCCCGACCGATATATCGGCGGGCTGATATTATCGGACGATATAAGGCATTTCCCGATCTATCGGTATCAGCATTTATAGCGGCCGTTTTTTTTTTTTTTTTTTAATAGTCATCAAAATCATTTATGACAAATAAATTCTGATAAATGATCATTTAAAAAATAAAGACAGACTGTCAATCGTGTTATGAGCGTTGGCGTTGCATAGTCTGTCCACCAGAGGACGCTCTACAATGTCCCTGTTGGTTTTTTTCTTATTGTGTTTTTGTTCAAAGGACTTTAAGTTTTATATCTTAAGTTTGTATTTTTACACATTTCATTAATCAGAACTTTAATATAGTTTGATGTTCCTCCGTTCTGTAGTGATAATAAAACAAATTATATTGTTTTAGTGAGAACTCATAAATAACTAATGTTAGGGAAATCTGTTTACGTTTTATTTATTTTTTAATATACAGTATATCGGCCCATGTATCGGCATATCGGATTTTTAAATAACCAAATACTCGTATCAGTATCGGCCTTAATCCTTTATGGGTCGTGCTCTATTTGAGTGGCCATAAGCAGCTTGTCAAAAAAATCTTAAACCTGTGTTGTTATTTTGAACAAATGACCAGTGCTGACATGTTTCAGGTGAGATAAGTCTCATTTGTTTGTGGACATAGAATTAAATGACAACAATATATTGGTTTTGTATTGATTGTGTTTTGCAGAATCCTTTTGGTTTGACTTTGGTTGAGCTTCAACGCAATAACAAGAAGCTTGTCCTTGCAAAACACTTCAAATGGTAGAGAGGCACGGTAAACATGGCTACTGGAAAAATCCAAACTTCCAGCAAGCCAAATTAGAGATTAGATACGTTCCTGATGAGCTGACAAACCAATCCAGCTAAAACACAAGACTTCTATTCAACAGATACTCACACTGGAGGACTCCATTGGTCCATATTGGCTCTTTTCTGGTACATGTGTAAGAAACATAAAGGCCCAACAATGCAACACCAAATTCAAAAAAATGTTTTCCTATTTGGATCCAATAAGTCTTATCAAACGGTGGCCCACGGCCTTAATACAAGTTTCTCTGGGAATCCATCAAATGAAAACATTTACTCAGGAGCGAGAGATAAGCAACAGTACAGCAGAGAATAGGTCGATAGGTCGACACCAAAAAGCCGGATTTACTCAAAATGGATTAGATGGCCTTACTTCTAAACTGTATATTGCAATTGACAGATGGAGCAGGATCAAAGCCAGCACCTTGTGAGATCCTGGCTAGGTTTGGCCAATTCCCATCAAGTCAACTGGACGTGGAATTTGTCCATAGGTGCCTGATCCAATTCGCAGCACTGACAGAGACGTGAAGTGAAATTGAACAGAGGACTGAATGTGCAAGGTGGTGTTATTGGTCTTTTCCTGCGCTGAGGGAGACAGAAGGAGAAGGCCACTCTCTCTGAGGTGTTGTGCACACCTTGTAGGCTGCCAAGCCCCATTAGAGGGTGACAAACAGACGTCCACTCGGCTCAGCTCTGTCAGACCCCGGTAATGAAAGTCACATCAGCCTTAGAAAAAGCAGAGGCGGAGGAGAACAACAACATGCCATGCACTGACACAAACACATTTTAAGACTAATGGCTTAAATGCAATTGTGCAATGCCAGGCAGGAAAAAAAAAAGTTCTATAAACTATATCATGAAAAAAAAGGTGAGGGAGAAGAAAAGTAAAAATACGTAAAAGAGAATCATATAATGTGAGAGAAAAACACGTGTAGGGAAGATTCTGCAACATCTAATGGAAGAGAAATGTGTGAAAGCAGAAAGGAATACAATTACAAGGGTCCTTTGCGACTCATTCAGCTACATGTGTCTGTGCCACGCTATTAAACAGCAAGATACAACGTCAATAATTGTCTCAGTTTCAGCAAAATTGCCATCAGATGATTTAGAGGTACCAGTAAAGCCCTAACATAACAAAGTATCTATCTTAGGCGCTGTGCTGGAGAACTGTGCTCTCCATAATAAAGCTGGTTTAGAGCGTTTCTATTCCCTTTTGCAATGAATCCGAGTTGCACTTTGTGAGGCGTGCAGGAATCCATAAGTATATAATAATGAATTATACACAAGTTGGCAGATGGGTGCAGCTCCACAAAATATGGATTGAGAAGTTTGGGAGCCTTGTCTTCAAAACCTATGGACGCTGGTGTAGGAACAGTCTTTCTGATGGGGGGGGGGGGGGGGATAGGGAGGCAGATTGTGTTATTCACCGTCCCTGCCTGCCTTGTAATCTTTTCATAAAGGATAAGACTTGGCTCTGTCCGGGGGGAAATGTATTTTCCTTGCATGGAGATATTTCTCCCTCTGTGTCGCCTTACACGTGAAAATGAAAGGAAAGAAAGAAAGAAAAGAGAGTGAAAGTGGTTTTCAGGGGTTATTGAAATGATTAATTTAATGGCATTTGTAGCACATATGACAAAGCAATAGACGGCTTGAAAGGTACCAGTTAGACCGATGTCAGTTTGCTGTCAGTTGGCCAATAACATAAAAAGTCTTTTTTATTCAAAATCCGATAACGTTCGTGGTCGTTTCGGCCCTGATACAATGGCAGACCTTTCCCTAGGTTTTTACAAGGCTTAGGCAGTAATTTTATTAAATACTTGTTTGCATATTGTTGACATCACAAGCGCGCTCAACCATGTGACATTCATAAGTAGAATGTTCTGTGCTGCTTTTCCAGTCTTTGTAGAACTAGGGCTGGGCATGATTAATACACCATCAGCAATTGATAAGTTAGAATTTCATCAATCACGTTAATTTCTTATCGATTAAACTAAAGTAGGCTGCATTGCGTAGTTTGAGTCTTGAAGCGATTAAATGAATTTCATTGTGTGGCAGCAATTAAACTTTTACCACCTGGGGGCAATATTTGACGCCATACTCAGTTACCTGCGAGTTTCCGTTTTGATTTCAAAAGTAATCATGAAGATATCACGGCGATGTGTGGTGCGGAACCATTTTGATTTAAAAAACTTGCAAACACTGCAAACACTGCAATTCCAGGTATAAGTGCAACACGGCCCCAATTCAAATGATGTACCATTCAAACAAAGTTCATCGGCCCCGGTTAATGTCGGTGGCGGTGCAACCTGCTCTCAGTCTCAACCTAGCATCAAGTTGGGGGGAGCGGCGGTGGGGACCGGTAGGGGGGGCTACCCCACAGCCTGGGGGAGACGAGGCTGCGTTGTCTGACACAGTAAGGGGAGAGGCGGTACCTGTCCGTATCCCGGCAACGTCCCCTCAGAGCGGGTGGACTGACGGTCACCGGGTTGCGGTCGCGTCTGACCCCAGATCGGGTCAACAGGCTTATCTTTCTCAACAAAAATTAGAAGTGCAGAAGTTGTGAGTTCTTAGTTATTTTCACGAGGCCTTGTTCAGTAGCCTGATTCATTTCTAGGTAGGCTCATCTCTCTCAACCTCTTTCTCGACTCCGCGTCTTGGATAGTTTTGAGTCACACTTGACAAAACCTGTCATACCTAAGTAATATTATGTTATTAAGTTATTGTTTAACATGACATGATTCTTTTTTATTATTACGTATTATTTTGGAACAAACAAGGGTCTGTTTTAGAACGCCAGCTCGCAGCTGCAGGTTCCGGTCCTTTAGAGCACCGCAGTGCATACATCTTCAATTTTAGCCTAACTGAACGGCCAGTTTAAGTTCCACAAGTTGTACTTCTTGTAATAAAGATCAAACAATCATCGACACAGACACGCTGTGTTTTTTTGTATTTTCAATCAATAAGTAATGAATTTCAATATATCGTTTCAATCGTTAATTCTCCAGAAGATAGACAAAGAAAATATAATCAAATGCCCGTCGCTAACACAAATTCAGAGACACTACGCATTCTCCTTGCTGGGTCATTTCAAGGCATTGGAATTGTTGAATGTAAACACATTGATTATTGGCACAAGAAACAGCTTTTGGCAACTTTACTTGAAAGTCCTCTAGAAAGCCTACCCAAGAATGTGTGAATGCTTTATCTGAAAGTGTGTACAAATGTGTGTATGTGTCTCAAGAAAAATGACACACTGACATTTCCGTTGTGGTGTGTTGAAGCAGCACACCATGGCTAGCGCCAACACCACTGTGCTATTCAATACTGGCCTGACAAAATCATTACACCGTTTCCTCTTAGGTTAAAACCCCACACTACACGGCCACTTAGGAATATGGATCAGGCTTGTAAAATGGTGAAAGGGCAGGTTAATGCAATCAATTATTTTTTTGAACAGTAATTGCTATGCAAGAGTCCTTGACATACCCACACAGTCTATCTCTGTGTAATGTAATGGGCCTCACTGATTCCTTTGTGTGGGTTTTTGCCGTAGTTGGTCCCCTGATGACATTTAGCAAGGGACAAAAGATCAGTCCATTGGAAAATTCGCATTTTATGGTTAAGTCCCTGTTTTAGGTACAATTAAAGCAAAACACTGTAATGCACTAGACAGTTGTCAGAGTGAATGCCGCCCACAAGGCTGCGCAACCCTTGATAATAGTGTTTGTTTTAGTTGTTTTTTTAAATAAAAAAAACAGTTATGTTTAGAAGTGTTTACATCTGGATTTCATTCAGTTTCCTCACCTTGATGGCTGGCTGATGGCAGCAATGACTTTTCAAAAACCAGGAAGAACGAGTCAAGCTAAATTTCAGTGACATTTACACCAATCATAGTACTGTGGGTGAAATGTCAACAAATTTATCAGGATCACTCGTAGCTGATGTGTGCACATGTAATTTGAAAGAATGCAACATGGGGGCCCATGCTGAAACTGACACCAGGATGATGTAATTACTATATAACGCGTGTGTTTACCATCAGGGAAGCAGGATGCCCTGACGTGGACAATACTTCAAGGTTCATTTGTTTAATTTTTTTATTATATCTTAAGTTAACCAGGAAAAGAGTGTCCTGGGCCTGGCCAAGACAAGCAGCTGTACAACCACAAAAACATGAGTCAACGCAACCCTAAACACAACAGTCAGACGTGGCTGCCTTTAAGTTAATTAACATCAAAAGCGACCAATGAGACCAGCTCATTAGAATAGCTTAGTTTACATAACGATACTGTAGTGTAGATTAATCTTGAACTGAAGAATCCAATGGCAACAACTTGCTTCTACATCTCAGGGTTTAGCGGTCATGAGCGAAAGCATAAAATGGCAACATGTGAACTCCATGTAATCCAGATCCACAGCAAAAACTAATGAGGTTCTTGGCCCGCATTTTACCTTATTTCATTGTTATCCCCTAACACCTCTGTCTGGGACATTCTGCTAACTGGCAGACGAACTCTATGAAACAATGTTCTATCCTCGCGCTTGTAGTCTACTTAGAAAGCTAGCAATGCTATTTGGTGTATACCGACCGCTGTTCATATTGTAAAAGCCTTTCCATTAAACTCAACATAAGTCTGACAGGGAGCGATGTCAATGGGCAAATGAGCACACAGCACATTAACACACACACCACGAGGGGGGTGGGGGGGCAGATTTGTTTCCCAACACTCTGGGGACCCTCATTACAACAGAGAGTGGCTGCAGGAAGACAGGACGGGGTGGGCATGCGGATAAAGCAGCATGGTGGGCAAGGTATTGGGATTTGTTGCATCAGTCTGTTTTCTACCTTATTAGTCATCTTGTGGTACTGCATGTACAACTGACCACAATGCTGAGATCACTGCTGTCTCCAGAGTCACTTGACAGTATGACAGCGAGCTTTTCATTTGCCAATCAAGGGCAGGAAATATCCACCTGCTGAGTTTACTGATGTCATCTAACCCAATGTATCGATGTTCAGGTCATACCTCTTGCTATTTTAAAAGATTGTTCGGGCAGATTTAAAGGATTGATTTAACCAAATTCCAAAAACAAATTCCCTTACTTAACTCTGCTTGCACTGCAATGTAAAGAGGTGAATGGGTTTAGACAGACTGTCTGTAAAGAATGTACAAATGTATACACAAGTTGGGAACAAACATGTAAACATACTTCTTAAGTAAGATACAGTCGTGGCAACCTGAGGCAAAGTGTCCCTGTTCCACTGGAACTGCTTTCTACAGAGGAAATAGTCCAGATGAAAACTGCTGACAGCAATAATTGCAAACCATCCAATTATTATAATTATTATTGTCCATACTGTGTTTAAAAAAAAAGAATCTTAACACCTGGACAACCAACCGTCTGTATGGCAACAGCACTCGGCACTAGGTGTAGACAATAAGTTTAAAAAATTCCCCCACATGAAATGCAATTTTAAGTTTACTAATTACTATGTTAAAGTGTTCATATTTTGCTTTTTGTCTTTTCCTCTTTACTTCAGCATTTTATATACCGGTATCTCTTTTGTGCATGTTATAGTTTTACGAAGTCCCCCCCCCAAAGGGACTTACCATCTCCAACAGAAAACCCTGTTCACTACAGCTCTGTTGTAGCCCAGCCATTACTTCTGTAACCAACGTTATAATACTCGCCCAGCTGCTAGCGTGGCACGCCCTCATCTTCTGCTTCTCACTGGCTAGTAGTCCTTACGTCCTGTCAATACTGTGCAGGTAAGACTTCCAAGATAAAACAGGATTACACACACACACACACACACACGCACACACACACACACACACACACGCACAAGCCTACATGCACAGCTGACATGATTAGCCACTAAACACTTGTTTGATTGACAGAACATTTTCAACGCAGGATTTTGACTTCTTTCAGAGTATTTCTACAATGTGGTTTTAGTACTTTTACTAATAGTCAAGGATCTGAATACTTCTTTCTCCACCGGTATGTACATCATTTTGCACAGTGAATGGAAACATTAAAGTCAAGTAACAATAAAAAAACAAAACATTTTTGAGTGGAGGTTGACTTTAACATAATACGTTGTTTGATATTATTTTCTCAGTACCATCCTGTTTATATTAGAAAACCATTGGGAGTCAATGTGTACTGTAGTTGATGAAAGCTTTTGGACGGTTTGCTGTTTGTTAACACCTTTCTATCTTGTAAAATCGTTCCTGAAGCGTTCCCCTAACACACAGGAACTGCCATGCTTCACATTTATGGTTTCTAACACTTTCTTATACGCAGAATCCAAGGACAAAGACGGCACTGCACTGCTCTTGTGATTGATTGACAAGTGATCTCAGAAAAACACAGCAATAAAAAAAAAAAAAAAAAAAAAAAACAGAGGAATGTCACAGGTGAGAGCTTTGAAAGCTTGCCTTGGTGTCACACAGAGCCGCTGATGGGAGTACTTTGTGTAACAGGAATAGCGCGTCTTTAATGACTGACTTAAGTAATGCGATTCATTGCCTTTGACAGTCATGTGCTGTTGCAAATCACACTATAGCGAGCGGCGAGCACGCACACATCTTAAAAGCCACTGACTGAACTTCTGCCTCCCAGCCCACGCTGAAGAAAGACGACAGCTACTTAGCCTTTTCCAATTATGCCTTTAAGTTAATTGAGAGGAACGACGAGCACATTTTAGTCGGTGTTGTTGATTTGATGGGCATTGTGCGGCAGCGAGAACTATTAGAGCTTGTTTATGAAAATAACACAATATGTTTATCTTGTACAAACATATACTGTTCCTATGTATTACGGGAGACAGCAGCATGTGCGAGACACTTTAATGTAAGGTTTTGAATGCATAATCAAGCAGTTTTCTGTGCTCTGTGTGGGTGTTTATGTGTTTGTGTATGGGGAGCTTTAAAGAGCTTTCATTCAGCCTTTCGTTCAGCTAATTTGATTTAAAATGTGGCGAGTGGCCGGGGTAATGCAGGGACTGAGCTGTCATCTGGGGGCCGCATCAAACCCTTTGTAATGAACAGGGATACGACGCCGGCTAACACACTCGACCAGTGGCTCTACAGAGACGGGGGGTGGGGGGGTTATGTTGGTAGAGAAAGAGAGACTCAGAGGTATCGCAGGTCACAAGGAAGAGAAAGCCACTGGCCTCTTGGAAAAATCCAAAAAAACAATTACAACCTGCACGGGGGATGGAGGTGAACAAGTTAACGTGGTCATCCAAGCAAAGAGAGCAGGGGAAATAAGAAAATAGAATATTGAATTATAGTGTGTGGGCAGTTTTCAATTGAGAAGTTGAAGCTGACGATGCATTGTGAATCCTCTAATGTTTAACTTTGTTAAAAAAGCAACGGTTTATATTTCCCTGTTAAGACTCAGTTATGATCTTGTTATTAGCTCACAATAATTGAGTTCATTCTGAATGCCAACAGTTGTCGAGGAATCTAAACTAGACAGATAGGTGAGAAAAGGATAATAAAAATCATGTAATAAAAGTAAGACCCATATCATGCTCCTTTTCAAGAACATGTTTACATGTTCTAATGTTCAAAAATACATCCAGTACTGTAAACATACCGGTAGTGACCCTCTGTCTAAAATGCTTTGTTTTAGCGCTTGTCTCTTTAAAACCCCTCCTGAAAAAGCCCAGTTTTCACCTGATTGCTCCTCGTTGCCAAATCTTCCACATTTGGAAACGCGGAGCATCTCTGCATCGTCATTGCAGTCGGGGAATGACCGTAGCGGTACTTTCCACCTATCCATAGTATAGTTGTGACATCACAACCGTACAGTAGTTCTGAGAGTTTGTTTAAAGGCACAGTTTCTGAATATGGGTTGTGTGCATTTCTCTGTGGATTGAGCCTTTTTACAAAATATTTATATAGCACCTCGACCAGCTTTATAATAGAAAAAAAGACACTGGAATTTCACTTTTTACCTTTTGACCTAGAAAGCTGGTTGGTGCCGAGCATCTGTTACCAGAAACAAATTGTTTTTTTAATTCCTAATAATAATAATAATCTTTCATTAGTCTTCCATTAGATTCATGAGCTTGACAAGCTATGAGTATGTATGAAACATAAGCATGCAGAGGAGAAGTGTTGCAGAATGAATGGTTTGAGAAGTTTCGTACATATTTGATATTTTTTTCCAAATGTGAATCCAAGCCAACCACAGCCACCGATCACCATGAAGCGTTTCATAACCACACATTTGATTGTTATACACTTGCTTTTTCCAATAACACTGTTGTGTAAATCATTAAAAGTATTAGCCCACACACACAAATGAATTGCAGGAAATGATTGCAAAACACAATGGTTTGTGGGTACAAGACAGATGTTGACATCTGTTAGTTAGTAATTACTCATAGAAAGCCTGGCATAACAGTAAACTGAGGGTAAACCACACTCAATTGGTGTTTAGATTCAGCTGGAACTTTGTGTTCTGATCCCATGAGATAACAACAACTCTGTTGAAGGAATAATTGATGTTTGAGCCTATATAAGTGGTGTTTTTGACAGTTTAAACCAATTAAAAACTAATTATGGTCAAATCAAAGGGAACAGACTGCTCTCTGAAAGCTCTGGGAAAGCTGATCGAATAAGTGTTACCTCATTCATTGTTGTCTCGTGTTCATTTTTCACTTGCTTGAGTTTAACGAACATCTAAAAATGTCCAACCACATGGAACAAAACTGTCATAGTAACAAATCAGACTGTTAGTGGTTAACTACACTGCTCAAATATGTGGAACTGAATGAAAAATATATATAAGACGCATGTAACTCTTAGAAAGTTTTTAGTAGTAGGGGTTAAAAAAAATGTACATTGGTTTGTCCTGTAACTAGCACTAAATTAATGCCAGAGAATCCCTGAAATCAAAAGGGTTATTGCAATCTAGTCATCAGATCATAGGATACCCTGTTGGCTAAGGTGTGCTCTAATGGAAAACTCATGAAATGTCCAAGAAATGGGTAATTCTCAGTGGAAGACTGGAGTGATAAGAAAAAGAAAAGCAAGCAGGAAGAAGACAAAACTAACCAGCTTAAATGGTTTAAACATCATGACATGGGCAAGCTCTTTGGATTACAGTAAATCAAAAGCACGGCTGGGTGAAATGTCCACAGAAAATGCAGAAGTGTGGTGATACTGGCTTTTCATGCTTTCTCTGCATTCATGTCTCCTTCCTCTGGTCCTTGCCACAGTGGTCAGTGAGCTCTGAGGCAACTTTGATAAAAGAATCCAATAGAAGAAATTGGTCTTTCAAACATAAAAAGCACCTTGGTTCTGGAAAGTAACTCATAAAGGGAGGAAGGCAGAGGGGCACGAACTCAAAAATGAGGAGACGTGAATGGACGAAGCTTAAAGAAACTGACTACGCTGGAGGGAGTGTGTGTGAGCGAGTGTGTGCAAGTGCGATCCAGGAGGGAAAAGCATGTACTAGGCAAGGTGTTTGCACGGGATCGTCAGGAGTACTGCCAAAAATCTAGGGTCCAAACCTGGCACTAACACGATCTCAAGTCTACACTCTCAAGTTACCAAGGTTGACTATAAAGAGACTCAGAATTAACTGGATACCAGAGTCTCTTTATAGCACAAGCATGGTTTTGTTTGTGTCTCGAATTTTACTCAGCAGTGCCTACTTGCTGTGAGGCAACAGTGCAAGTGAGCCACCTTTAGTATAATTTGATTGTAATCATTATAATTGTTAATATAAGGAGAATCACTTGAAATTACAGATAATGTAATTGTTTGTGACTGTTTGTGGATACCCACATCTCCTGAAAACCAAGGGTTTGCTTTACAAATGTTTGTGTTTTGGTGTCTTACCTGCTCAAATAATGTCTCATGTGTCTGAACCAGGGACAGATAACAACCGGAATCTATGAGCCGGATAGAAATGGATAAAAGCCAAACAATGCCCAGCCTGCTAATGTAAAGTCAAAAAGGGAAAGGTTTGTATTTAGTTGTATTGAGGTTATGGTTTGTAGTCTTTGGTTTTATAGTCATGACTCTGTTTGAGTTCAGACAACATTTTTAAATTGATCATAATGGTAGAAGTTAGGACA
Organism: Etheostoma cragini; assembly: GCF_013103735.1. Lineage (NCBI taxonomy): Eukaryota > Metazoa > Chordata > Actinopteri > Perciformes > Percidae > Etheostoma > Etheostoma cragini. The sequence continues at coordinate 2,335,774 of NC_048429.1, forward strand.
ACCAATTACAAACGAGACTCAAGGGAATTTATTGCAGGTTGCCCGATCCAACACCTGCACAGCCCCACCTGTTGCAAAAAATGTATTAAATCAAGACAAATAGTTGAATTGAAACACTTTTTTATTATTATTTAGTTTTTAAAATGATTGTATCTCTTATTTATTTGCGAGAGATATTTCTGTTAAATGGGACAAATTGCATCAATGAACATGTGATTTGATTAGAAATGACAACTGGTGCATTAGCTTATTATATCTTAATTATATCTTATATCAGTGTGTGGCTTCATTGTGGCTTTTATCACTTGCTTAATATCTGTAATTGACATAACTTAAATCGCGTAATTGGGCAGCATATAAGACAGAAATGATTATTGCCCTTCTACTCTTCGTCACAACACACCCTAGCATATGGTTGCTCACGGCAATTACTGTAGATTTGACATATGGGCTTGCGGCAGTTGAACATGTACTTGTTGGCAGGCTGTAATACTGGTACAGACACATTCCTGGGGCTATTCTATGTCCGAAAGACTGAAACAGCCAAAATGCAAACTCGTATTAACTCAAAAACAGCATATCAACAACCACAGCGATGATTTAAACCCAAATGAAAATGCTACTTTCTACCATCTAATCCAACTTTGTATTAACAAAAAAGGACTGAATGCATCTCATCTCTTTGATGAGGCAGTCTTAAAACAAGAGGAAAGGGGGACAAAAGCTGATAAGTTTCAATTGAGCTTAAACTCAATCAGGGCATTTGAGATTGGCCTCATGAGGAAGCAATGTGACAGGCATAAAGAGGTTAGACGCAAGGTTTATCCAATTACAGCTCAGCAATAAACAATCCCAGAAACCCTCTATCCCCCAATCACCTCATTCCTCCCTCTCTCCTCACTCAGTTTGAAACTTGACCCACCATCTGTATCTATATGCCGCTGACGGATGCCCTCACGTTGAGCACTGACACTACTTGTGATGAGTGTGTGCGACTTGCGTCTGCCAATCTGTGCCTGTAGCAAGCAGCCCTCCGTGCTCCTGCGTGCTAAGCAAATATTCACTGACTCTGATGGCGTCGCTTTTTTCTAGATTAGTGGAGAGCCGTCTGCAGATGATGATAATGAGACACTCTATTTCCCCCACTCTGGCCATTTGTGAGACAGTCAGACGGCTGGATAATCTGGTTTGCGCTGAGGGCCTCATCCATAGAGTCCCACCGTTGCGTTGACATTAGCACTAAGACATATTAGCACATTAGCCCGAATGGGCGATGATGTGTTCTCAGTCAGTTAAGCGACGTATGATAGCGGCTGTGTTATGGTTATGCTGATGGCTTTATGGAGTCTGTGACAACTCCATTGATCTCCAGACGCACCTGCTAATGCCAAGATTCCAGTGAACGACAAAATGGTGTGAGATGTGTGAGGATGATGGACTTTACAGAACAAACCGAAGGGTGAGGAAGATCTCAATGTAGCTTAATTAAGAAGAAACACAGGCAAAAAAACAAAAAAAAAACAGGCTGAAGGAAGCAGTTCGTTTCAACGCAAGGAATGAAAAAGGTAATGAATAGCAGGTTCCTGCTAACTCAAGGATCACAGCCCGGCTATTGAGGCAAAGTGAACCGGTTTGAGAAGGAAAGCTTTTAAAGAATCTATTTTGATCCGAATTAAGCGGTCTGGATGTCCCTGGAAAGCAGGAGCCCTGTAGTCTAGTCATTACACACCACAGGCCATAGACACAGATCTATAAATGTTTGGTATTAAACGGACCCATCGATGGTCTGCCCTCACTCCCTTTGCTCCCGTTAATGGAGCTTTTATGAATCTCAGGCCTCATTTGTCTCTCATGGTTAGGGGCTTTCTGCAGTGTGAATTGTGTAATAATGGCAAACCCAATTTGCTTTGTGCTACGTTAATCTCAACACGCCCCTTCTCTCTCTTTCATGCTTCCCTAACTTCATTCAGCCCATTCATCAATGATTCTATTATCACTATGTTCTTCTGACTGTGTGTGTGTGTGTGTGTGTGTTTGTGTGCGTGTGTGGGGGGAATCATAAAAATGAATACCCAAATTATGCCACTCTACTCAAAACAGACAAGTAAAGCAACAATGATGAAATTCTGAAAAAAAAAAAAGCCATTAACGACGAGGGCCATTATCTCCTTTAGAATTCCTTTTTTTGTTCAACATAAACCAAAACATTTCCTCAAACAATCAGACCATTTTTAATGATTTTTTTTTTTCAGAATGTGGAGACGGTAGAGCTACAGTTTAAGCTGCCGTTATTACAGGAAATTTCTGATTGAGGTTAAAGGGCTCACATCTGTTTTGGGAATACACACACTGGTCTCGGAACAGCCATGCAGGAATCTAATTACAAAGGAAACTGCAGTTACTGCTTTCTATGCATATGGAAAATGACAAAACAATGACCTTTCTCCAACAGACTACACATTACACACATTTCTGTTAGCCCTCTGTCTCTCTCTACGTCTCTCTAGTGGACAAAGATGCTTTGAATAAAAGCATTCACAGATGGAAGCATCCTCTGCATTTGGTTATTTCAATAGTAGATGATATTTTAGTTTTTGTTATATCATTTATACAGACAGAATGAAGGCAGAGAGGAAATGAGAGCAGGGACTGGTGGGCGAGAGAAAAGGTCCCCAGATAGAATCTAACCACTCAAGACATTTAAAGAAAAATCTGGTTCTGATACGGAACGGCCTTAACCCTAAGAGAACGGACCTCACGCTAACGGCCGCTGGAGGTCCGGCGGAGGAAGTCGTTTACATAGTCCTGTTTAAATGATCCAAATTAAAAACCATAACAGCTACACCACTTATTCTTTTTGCAGGGGAAAGGTCATCCCATCATGTGACATCTGTTCCAAAACGGGCTGATAACTAGCAATGGCGACAGAGGATTTTCACAGCAGCGGGAGATCCTTGTTTACATGATTATGTATCCAGCAATCTAAAACAAAACCATAACAGCTAAAAGGATTTATTGTTTTTGCAACAGAACATTAAGCTTTTTGTCTTTTGCGTCATTACAGTATGATGTACGTTTGCGATGACGCCATCACATTATGTAAAATCCTGTCCACATCAGGCTGATAACTAGCGCTGGCATCAGAGTATTTCCCCGTAACTGATAAGATTGTTCTTTGGATAAACATGTAGACAACAGTAGAAAACAAAACCCATAAGAGCTAGAACGTTCATTCTTTTTGCAGCAGTAAGCTAAGGCTTGTTAAAACTGAGAGAGATAAACTAAACGTCTAAAGGCTTCAATCTCTCCTGTCATCACGTTTTACACCCTCTGTGTTCCGTGTTAAACTAAAAGTCTGAAAAAGGCCTTATTGAAACAGTAAAATTCAATGGAATTTCAAGATTATCATCTCAAAGGAAATACGTTCGGTCTCATTGGATTTAATCTTGATAATATACGGCTTATGCGATAAATGCTGGAACCGTTATTTGCCAAATAAATAATGAATTGCGAGTTTAAGGTCATGTTATGGTTGCAACCTGCCACAAAACTAAGAAGAAGTTTTAGTTACTTTCCGCCCAGTTTTTCCACTCTGTCCGCACACATGGTGGGCGTAAACAAAGACGGATGTAAGTGGAGGAACAAGGAGAGGAGAGACATTTTTAATTTAATTTATCAGGAACTCACAAAAGAATTGGCCGACAAATGTCACGACAAGCCGTGGGACGTCCTCTGACGTATATGGAAGGCGCTCAAACAGCGAGACGTGTCTCAAAAAAGAGTTGTCTCGCAGCGGTGCCGGAGGGAAGAAAAAAAAAAGGGAGTTGCATCTGCATCATCATAGCAATGTGTTGATAGCATTGTTGTTTTCTTATTATAGTTTGATATGTCGCCATCAGCTGGCACATAAGTACTATTACAACTTGTGCAATATTGATCATTTGTTGGTAGACATTTGCTGGTAAAACTTTGATCGCAAATGTTTGCTTGAACCTTTCAACGCGATTCAGTGCAAGGATTTATGAAAACACCTTAAAATGTCTAAAATCATTTTAATATACCAATTTCATCGCAAAACAGCGTGTGATGTCATTACGCACAGTATATTCTTTACTGAACTTCAGATAATTTGATTGACAAGAAGATGGAAACGTAGTTATAGTGTGGCCAACTGGCCAGTGAATGGCTGCCATGCCGGGTCCAACCACTAGTCACCCCCTCCAGCTGCCTCTCCTTTAGCCTCGTCATGCCAGGACAAAAGGAGCCATGCCGACCAAGGCAAGTGCGTCTGTGTTTGCCACTCAAGCTAACCACTACAGTTTCCTGAACCCAGAAAGTCTGTAAATTGAAGCCGAGGAAGACTGGAGCCAAACGACTCATCAATCTTTACTGGAACTCTAGGTCTCCTGTCCCCTAGTTAAACAACTGGACCGGTGAGCCCCCCCCCCACTGCAGCTTGACTAGCCGGCTTAATTCCCCAGGACCTGACCCAACCCTGTACACTGACCACGCCACAAGGAAGCTACGCCGCTGCACTTTTTATTCTTCTTATTACTAAAGCACCCATCTAATCTATTTGAACCCAAACCACAATCTTTTTCTAAACCTTACCAAGTAGTTTTGTTTGAAAAATCACAACGGGATTACCTCGCACGCTAAAATGTGTTGCCAAGGTGTCCCGACCAGGCTGGCTTAACTGATGGAGTGAGAATGTGCTGATCATGCAGACCTGGACCTAGGATTTTTTTTAAAGACTACTTGTCCCGGCAAGCTATGAAAAACTCTTTCACTGTTCGCTCTCCACTTATTTAAATGAAAAACCTGGCACAGGTATCCCTCAATTGTGTATCACATCAAGTATTTTGATGCAGACTAAACATTTAAAACTGTTTTCATGATCCTGTGCAGCCTTAGTGGAGCCATGTGGTCTCGGAGTTCTTTTCAGTTTAATACATTTCACTGTATTACCTGCTCTGGTGTTAATTTAGTTGACTCAGTTCAGCTACTAGTTACACAAACAGATACTGCTGAGTGTTTTATCCGACCACAGTGGGATCACTCTCCAGCAGAGAAGCAAATGCAGGCAGATTGACAATTTCAGTGGCTGTAAATCAGACAAAGAAAATCCCTGTGGCTCCAAACAAAACCGCTTAGTATTAGCCTCATTTTTTAAACTATTTCTGAAGGGCTGTTGTTATTACCCAAATGACACTCCGACAGTACTCTTTTGTTGAGGGCAAATGTTGAGTTTATGGCATACGGTGTCTGCCTTCTTAAATGGGACTTGGATATTGATCAACACGGCTGCACAGAATGATGCATTCAGGGCAGCTCTGTCCTGCTAACTCATAAACGAGCAAGGCATTCTCCTGAATCGGTTCGTAGGATATAGTACATAAATGTATGCACAACAATTTGTGTCATATCCTACAAAACAAAGTGACTGCCAGATGGTCACATGACAGTGGCTACAGAGCTCCAAGACACCGTTTGGCAGATGGTAGTTGAGTTTAGCCACTACAGAGCTCCGTAACGTTTACGGGACCTGGGTACAGGCACAGCCAGATGAAGGTCCTTTCAGGGGCCGTGGCTGTGAAAGTTAGCGTCCTGCAGGGAGGAAAGTAAAGTTCACGCACCAAAACGCCAAGACTAGTTAAGGTTAGGAAAAAGATCATGGAACAAACAAGCGTTTCCTGAGTGAAAGTTTTTTGTTTCCGTCGGGAACTGAACCCCCTCGCTCTTCTGAAGGCGCTGTGTTCTATGACCCACCCATCCACCCCCACCTCCTCCCTAAGTGGCCCACACAGTTCTTATACAGCAGTGCATTGTGGTGCATACAGCAACAACAAACATGGAAAGCATACGAATTACAATGCTTAACTATTTCCTGGCCATATGTCCAAATGGAAAAGCTTGAAATGAGACAGAATGAAAGAGCAGATGGGGATGAAGACGGTATCATCATCCAACTAATAACGCAAACATTTATTAAGTCTTCATGGCAAAGCTCTTTGAACACATCTCAAATTGCTTGTGTAAATCAATCACAAGGAGCACAACATGTTTGATGTAAAGATCAGAAAACAGGTACCTGCCAACCTCTACTACCACAGACTTTGAGAGTAATTAGTTATATTACAATATTACTGTCTCGGAATTGTAATGCACTGCTCTAATTTTGCAATCATTTTGAGTTACTTTCACTAAAATAACAACGGAAGTTTGACTTGGCACCACCGGATCAATAAAGGTTCCTCTTTATCCACTTTAACACATCATAGAGTATTCATAATATCATGTATAATAATATGAATATGCAAAGCAACTAAAGCTATAAAAAATAGAGAAGTAAAATGTACAATAGGCCAGTAGGAGAAAATTAAAATACTCATTAAAAAGTATTTGAAGTACGGCATAGTTACTGTCCAAGGCTGATAAAATGCAATGATATTTACATGTAGCAAGCCTTACCATTAATCCCGACATGTTTATATCCGCCACCTGTTAAAACACGTGTGTCCGTACGGTCTCCGGTTCTGGCTCTGACCACGGGAACAGAGACTGGACAGCTCGCTTCAGCGCAGCGTAATAACTCCTAAAAATAATAACCATCTCGCAAATGTATCCATCTCTGCAGTCAACTTAACCATCAAATACAGCAGCAGGAAATAATACTCACTGTTTTATTTTTGCTGTGAATAAATGTTTGAATTATTAAAAAAACAAAACTCCTACAACTAAATGTTGTGCATTGCCCTTGTGAACACGTAGTGAGCACCAAGATCCGACTGTAACTTCATTCTAACAAGCCATGGTTGGCTGCTGTTAAACATTTTTGTTGATGTTTGAGATGTGGACATGATAAGATATTGTCCAAATCTTACATCTTTCTGCATCAACAGATCCACACCGACAATCATATCTCCATGAAGAGGATACAAAACAGTAAAAGGGAGCTTTGCAAAATATGTTAAAGCAAATCAAAGGAAAGCAGTGATGTGGCCCACATTTTTTGTTAATGCAAACCTGTTCAACTGTAATTTATTTATTTAGCTTTAATATTAATCAGTAGTCCTGTTTTGTTTCAAGGTCCACTGTGAAGCTGTATTTTTGAGAGAATTAAACATATGTAACCGTAGCAGCAGTATATTAACAATCAAGGGACTCCCAAGTGCAGCAGCCCAAATGTTCACACTTTCCGACTCATCTTTCTAACCTTGTTAGGACATTCGGTGCTGACTGGATAGAATTACACAAGCACACATTATGAGAGTACAGTACACATGCAGAGCGAGAGTAACAAATGTGATTTGGACAAAATTAAAGTGCAAGCAGTGCCTGAGCATCTCAATGTGCAACACCATAGAGATATGGAGAAAATGCATTTCAGAGAATTAGATAGGCAAATGACAAAAAAACAACTTTTGAGAGGGGAGTAAAGAGAGCGTAGGAGTTGGTGTGAAGGAGATAGTTTCATCTGTGCTGTGAAAAGATGGCAGAAAGAAAAAGGAATGGCAAAAGAGAAAACAAGAGAGCGGAGGAAGAGGAGAAGGGAGGGACGGTGCAAAGGACGAAGGGCGTACTGGGATGTGTGAGCGAATGCCAACCGGACAGTTTTTGGTATTTTACTCTACTTCCAGATGCTGCCAAAAACACCTCCTACACACACACACACACACACACACACACACACACACACACACACACAC
>NC_048429.1:2343582-2365723 GCF_013103735.1 Etheostoma cragini
ATGTATATATATATATATATATATATATATATATATATTTTATTTATATATTTTATTTATAAATATATATTATACATACATACATACATACACACAACACGATTTGTGTTGCACAATAATAACGAAAAAAATCCAATTACATGATTTATTTATATATATAAAAATCATGTAATTGGATTTTTAGTCTTTTCTTCAGAGCAGAGGCACTCTGGAAGAATTTTTTTTATAATTGGTTGGGTTAAACCTTGATTCACACAGTCAAAGATTAAATACAATACAAACAAGCTCTTCATATAGATTCATGTTTTTTTTTAATAATTCATGAAAGGCATTTCTGATCCACTAGCTTCTCCAGGTAAGGTGACTAGTTTCAGTAGTATCCAGGATACTATGCATCCTGATAAAGTTCCCTTGGCCTTTGGAATTAAAATAGCCCCCCACATCATCACATACCCTTCACCTAGAGATTGGCATATTATGCAAACAAGAAGGATTTCAGGTTACCCAGGACAGCAACTCTGTGGACATCATTGAATACAATGTAACTGCACAACCACACAAATCGTCCATATTTCAACAAGAGAACTCCAGCACACAGCCTTGAACACCTGGATTGTGTTGTCCAGCTGTTAGGAAGAATTCACAAGCTGTCACATGCGAACAGAGAGGAGGACCCGGGAGAGATGGACATCTGGACGGAGAACAGAGACAGGGAGAAATGAGAGCCAAAGGAGGGGAGGCAAATGGTGAGAAAGAGCGCAAGAGGAGATGAACATCTGGCTGCAACACAGCCCTGGAGGGCATATTGCATTTAGCCATTTGTAACACGAGTACAGCGACTCTCACTATCCGTGTAGTGCCACGAGCCGAAATCCTGCGAACAACAGATCTATAATATGACCGAAGCTGTTAAGGGAAGTCTCTCACCACCTGACTGGAATCTACGGTCATGGCCTAGTGAAGCAAGTGTCCGTATAGAGAGGACTGACACAGGCTGTAGAAAGATGCAGGGTTATTTTACGGTAAAACTGGAAGCAAAATCATTTTGCACACAATAATTTGTTTACTCGTGTATTCTTGACCATAAGAGGAAAAAGTGTAAAGCCATGCTTGTAGCCCTGGAGGACTGCTATAATCTGATCTATAATCATCAACGCAGTGGGCGGAACAAACATTATACTAACAATTGATATTATTATTGTTATTACGTTTTTGGGCGGTTTACAAATGATCTGGATCAGTGGTTTTTGCCTGTTAACCTATGAAGTTAATTCATTAAAAGTGCGCTACTTTGGCTGGGCTACAGCTCTGCGTCTGTCCCTCTGCTTCCGTTTCACTCACTACTGAGTCCGTCTTAATGTCCCGCCCACAACACTATCGGACTGTCTTTTACTTTGTATTATGTTGAACGTTTCTAATTTATTCAATAATTTCTTAAAGCATTTAACAATGTTTATTTTTCATTTTCACTGTATATGCATATCGGTTCCAAATATTTTTGAACATCATCGGTTTTATGAACTGATAATCAGTATCGGCTTTGAAAAACGGTTGGTCTATCATTTTTTACAGATTTACCACTAGGTGTCCCTACAAATGTAGTGCGTTTTGAAGGTGTTGCTGAACTAAAGGCCATGAGGTTGTTGAAGTCAAAGAGGGAACATGGATGCACAGAGCTAATTTCATGGCCTATTTCACAGAAATTTCACATGCCAGTGGCGTTCTGGAGGAAAGGTCATGGAGTCGTCAACAAACATTTGAAGTCATCCTCTTGAGATCTGTGAATGAGCGTTGCCAATTTTTGCCATCAAAAACAAAAATCGTACTTCAGCAGATAATTCCCACATCAGCTGCAGCCATCTTGCTTGTTTTCGGGTACACTCCGGCGAGCGTAAACCTAGCTTAGTAAAGAGGAGCGCTGTTGACGCATTTTGGAAAGCAACACAGATGGCTCCAGCTGATGTGGAAAGATATGTGAACAGTATTTGAGAGAAATAAGCTTTCCGTGTACGTAGAAAAAGTCTTTGATCTTTGAGTTCAGCTCATAAAAATGGACGCAAAAACAAAAGTGTTGCCTTTATCATTTTTTTCAGTTTATCACTAATAAAATCACAGGAAAGAAATAATTGATAAAAATGCATACTTGAGTGGAAATGTTAAAAGGTGTAAGTGTTTCTTAAAAAGAAAACCTACAGTCTGTTGAGGTTGATGATTGACTTACCTGATGGTTTTACTAGAATATATTTTACTGAACACTTTTGGACAGTTTCACCGATACGAGCAGTAGTATGTACTAACCCAATTAAAAAAGAAAAGTAAAACATGCACTGTGGCATTTTTCTAAGCTGGTAAGGTAGACAGTTGTGTCTGTGTCAGTAGCTACACAAAGTGGATGGTGGCAAGGGTTTAAATATTCAAACATCTGTTATTATTTATCAAACTGTCTTGCTGCTGATTCCTGGCTTGTGGAGAGCACTCCAGGAGGAACCATGACTACGCTTAATAAAAGGGAAAGTTAAAATTTTAAACTCTGACTGACCTCAGTTAAGTCCACAGCGTACAGCACTGGATATGATCAAGAATTTTATTTTATGACTTTGCAGAAATTCATTCCTCATAGTAAAGGCATGGGGACCAAAACTCTACAGCTGAACAGTAATTATTTAAACATAAAGGGAAAAGACCAGAGGCAAAGCACAATGCAGATGAATTGAATTAATTAAATTAAACTCTAGAGTGCTTACTGGGAATACAACTTTGAGTTCGGAGGGAAACCCATGGCTCGTCATAGGCACAGACTCATTAAAACTAACTGAGTATGTCTGAGTCACACTAATACCAACTTGTCTTTACGTTTTGACTATTTTAGACCAACTCAATAACTCAATGCAATTAATACAAGTGTGTAGAAGATCCAGCGTAGATGAATGCTTACAGTACTATAGAGCGCTGGATGCCCACAGACAGTTACTATCATTTCTTTCACCATTTCTGATTTAGCAATGTCAGGACATCAGGAGAATTTAAACACTGATAGGCTTTCCTGACACAGCTACACGGAATTTCTTGTTCAAGTTCAAATATTTCAACTCACGTGAATTTGTGAATGTCTCGAATAGCAAGCATTTGCCTCAATTGTGTCGTGCCACTCCCACTGCCGTGATTCTTTGCGTTTTTGCATTGACTTTGCATCTAATCAGGTCACCAAATTTGAGCAAAGTGCTGGCTTATAAATAATATAATAATAAAAGACTTTGCTTGCTTCTAACCCAAGGTGCCTTAATTTGGAAGTTCAAAGAAAAGCATTATGCCCAGGTGCAAACTTGTGTGAATGCGTGAATGTGAATTGGTGGGTTGTTACATTGATTGTGACATCCATTGGTGAAGTATATCATACTATTCCATTCAGAAACTTTATTATTTTGGCTGCTTTTATAGCAGATGTTATCAAGTTTTTTATTTCGGCCAAGGACTCCTTATAAGATAGAAAATATACCAGGGACCCCTTCATGTATGTCCCTTGAAATAATCTGACATACCCCCTAGGCGCCTCCCTAGGGAGGTGCTCCAGGCCCATCCAGCTGGGAGGAGGCCTCGGGGACCCAGGACTAGGTGGAGAGATTGTATCTCCAACCTGGCCTGGGAACGCCTCAGGTTCCACCAGTCGGAGCTGGTTGATGTGGCTCGGGAAAGGGAAGTTTGGGGTCACCTGCTGGAGCTGCTCCCCCCGCTTCCAGGTAATCAGCTGAAGATGGATGGACCCCATTTTTTAAACTTCTATAGTCTTACTTATTTGAACAAACATATGTGAAATGTATCATAATGATTTTAGGCATGTATTAAACATACTGGCACATTGTAAAATAGATCTATAAACTATTATAGATTTTGAAAAATAATTAATATTATTTGTTATGATGCCCTTTTTTAAAGAAAAACTAATATTTTACATCATGATCATTTAATTGAAAGAATCTGAAAACATTTCCTACAGACCCTTAGGGACAATGCCATGGAGTCAGCTTTGAAAATTTGTTTTAGAGTTCAGAAAAACTTTCTACGATTAACACTTTTTGAAAAAGAACCCTTGGTATCATTTATGAAGAATTTACCTCTCAAAAACTTGGGAAATCAGCTTTATTATGGCTCTGTGGGTTTTTGTGATTTGGCCGGATTTGATTTACAGTGGCCTGGCAACGTAATTAACAACCCCTCAACTGTCAATGCATTTGTATTATACAATACAGTTTGACATTATTTACTGTATGTATTACAATATTATTGTCACATGCATGTTGACACAAAGAAACAATGGTGGTCCACATCCAAGTGTATCAGTGGTGACTTCGTTTCTTCACTCACAAAATTGAATTTAACTTTGCATCCCAATAAACATCATCCGGTAGTGCTGTGTATTTTATGACTCAAAACACTTTCCCCTCTCCACCATATGCCAATAATTGGAAAGAAGTGTATTCCATATTTTTTTACTGAGAAGCAGCTGCCTTGAGAACATGCTTACCATTTCAGACTAGCAAACACAACATGTGAGTTGCCCTTTTAACTTTCATTTCCATCGCTAGTTGTTAAAAATAACTACCTCCATGTCAGAAGTCTGTCCACACTTGGCTCAAACCACTATCCTTGTTTTCCAGTGGAGAAGAAAGCGCACATCAGAAAAACCTCGGCATTTTATTTGGCTTTCCTTTGGTGTCAACACAACATGCTGCTACTGTGTTAGATAAATGGACAGAGTTGTGTGGCAGCCTGCAGATTTGGCACAGAATATCTCATTGCTTTAAATAAAAATAAAAAAAAAATAAAAAAATCGAGTGCATTTACAGCTGCTGTAAGCCGGGGGGGGGGGGGGGGGGGGGGGGGGGGGGGGGGGGGGGGGGGGGGGGGGGGGGGGGGGGGGAAGAGGGAAAATATGTCCCTGGGGAGAGGAAAGTGAGCGATATACTGCAGCTTGCTGGAGCCTGCTGCTAGAGTCACAACCTTTACACCGCCCTCCCCTGGGACTGGTCAGGCACTGCTTGCTGTCAATATTTAACACACTACACCGGGACTGGACCTGTGGCTGCAACAAAGGTGGCGCACAGGCACAAACATGCAAGGTAATGAACACACTTGAAACCAACATTTTAAAAAATGCCCACCCACACACACACATGCATGCACACACACAGTGTTGAAGGGTCAGAGGTGAGGGAATCTAGACCTTACTACAACTGTATACCAGCCAACGCACTGCCAACATTTGACTCATTACTTAACCCTTGTGATGCCTTCCCTTTAACAATGAAACATTTTGGGATTTTATCTATTTTATCGATTTTGCTGCTTTTTCCAACATTTTCCACCTGTATTTTGACTTCCTACATTTTGGATTTTTTTAAAAAATCTTTGAAAATGTGTCAAATTTGACCTGAAAACAACACAAGGGTTAAAATATATATTAATAACTCATTTTTTTTACTCTTTTCAACAGTTATATAATATTGTCTTATATCATGTAGCGAGAGTAATTAATATAAATAAGGTTTTGTTTTTTTTAAAGCGAGATTCAAAAGTTAAGTCTTGTCCAGTTGGGATAGTAGCTGATTTGGGTGCTTTCATCCACATTGCATGGCCTTCTTCAGCAGATCTTTCCAAGATTAGGAATAAACTTTGAGTTTCAGCTTTTACCACAACCACAAGCATATCTATCATCTGATGAGACAAGTAGATCAAGAAGAATTTGGATTGATTCTTTTGTTTAACTTATTCACTGAGCACACATCTCTGATTTTACTGTATCCTTGCAAATGTAATATATTTGGATTGGACTGCAAATAGAATACATCCATCTGGATTTTGTAAACTTTTGAAAGGCCTTCTCACTGTTTTATACACAAAAGCAAACAGCAAATTGAAAGAAAATAGAGAGAAATTGATAAAAGTTCCTGCCCTCCCGATGACTTTTCAATTATATATTTAGAATGGACACTTTTAAAATGAATGCATCACTGATCGCTGCTGAAAATAGTTTGTTTCACTGCTCCTCACGAGAAAAAAAAAATAGTCCTGTCACCCAATTCTTTCTGATGCTAAATTTCTCAGCAGTGCACCGCTTGTGCCCGTCCCATCAAAGCAGCATCACACACGGCTGCACATTACCGTCCTGTTGGACTGTTTGCTCAGTCAAAGCAGGACTTTGAAGGCTTCCTTCTAACTTAATGGCCCAGTTAAGGAAGCAGCGGCGGCTGTTTTAAGAAGCTGTCCAGAAAACGACGCTGACAGGAGCCTTGTTTTTCCTCATTTTATCTCATTTGGAACTCATGTCCTCATTATGTCAGTGCTGCGATGGAGCTGTAAATAAAGGTGGAGGAACAGACAACAAGAGACAGAGGTAAAAAGAAGAGCAATTGAGACTGCGTGTCCCGAGGCTTTCAAAACACAAAAGCTTCAATCAGGATGCAAGCTCTAATTTGCCGGGACCTGTCGAGCTGGTGCAATCGTTCTCACTCTAAAATTCACACGTACACATGCTTCATCTATAAAAATACACTCACACAGATGCACAAACACAGATCCAAGAACACAAGCACCCCAGGTTGCTGCCGTTTGTGTATGTGTGTGTGTGTGTGTATATATATATATATATATATATATATATATATATATATATATATATATATATATATATATATATATATATATATATATATATATATATATATATATATATATAAAAAGTGTGAAGGTTTGTTATGTCCCACTGCCTCGTTCTCGTGCCACGGTTCATTGTTTCAAATATCTGTGTGTTAACGCGTGTGTCTTCTAGCCATTCTGATTCTCAGTGTTTTCATTGCCTCACTAAGCTCCAGCAGATGTTTCTCTGCTTTTCTAAAGACCTTCTCTGCAGCCTGGGCGGAATATCAGAATACCGTTTTCTAATCCACTTTACCCACTAATCCCTGCTCCGTAGACCTGTTGGCTTGCGTTTTATACAACACTAGTTGTATAAATCTATCTCTCCTTCTCTCTCTCTCTCTATCTCTCTCTCTCTCTCTCTCTCATTCGCTGGGGGTCTTAGTGAGATCACTATCTGGGAAACCGGCAGAATTAGTCTGCGTCAACGGACCAGGGGAGGGATCTTGCTGCTGCTTGATTTACTGATATTCAGAGGAAGTGGAATTGATCGGCAGCAGCGGGCCGGGCCGCTGTCTGCTGGGGCTTTGCAGAGAGTGAGTTAAGGTTTCCCATTCTACTGTTGGCCCGCCAAAGCGATGGGGACGGGATTTAGCTGTCTGACAAAAGCTTGAGAGGGATGTGATATGTCATCCGCTGCTGTGGGATACAAGGGGATATATTCACAGACACAGCGTAAATAAAGGCAGAAGGAAAAGCCAGTGCAGGAGACGCGGCACATCCCACAACCCTGAATGAATGACTGGAGGGTGAGATTTGATTCAGGCGACTGGCATTGGGACATCTGCAGGGGGAGAGGGACAGAATTAGGCTAACTGGTGCGTTTCAATCCTTGTATTCTCAGAGTCTTTGCACTCAAGGGGCCTTGGAGTCTGAGAAAGAAAGGCTGATTCAGTTGCTAGAGGTTGACAAATGGCCAATCTAATATGTCTGGTCGAGTGTCCTAACTGTGGCAGCCTGAGGAGCAGTCAGCTGGATAAAATATTCATCACGGCTATGTAAAAAAACAAAAGAAATAACATTTTGCTACCGCTAACGTGGTCTTGTTTTACCCATTTTTTTTTTGTTGTCATTACTAATACTGACAATATCCGTAAAGTGTAGCCATTTAAATGTAATAGAATTAATATTGGGAAGAATTAGGGCAGAAAATCGGTACTTGTTACCGTTAGGGTATCGAGCCTTTAAGGTAGGCTTTTTTTTTTATTGCTTAAATTGAATGCCTCTATTCACATGATAGACACTGAATGAAGAAGAACATAAAGGTATCAAATTAAGTTCTCTATTGAAGTCAGTATCGGTTTAAGGGTACTGGTAACATCACCTGGAAGGAAGAGCCACTTAAAACCAAAGTTGAAGGAAGACGCAGGAAGTTACACGTCAGAAGTGACACAGGGCCATGCCTGCCTGAATGAAACAACAACGATGAAAATAAAAGGAAGCCGAGTAGTTATTTTAGGAGGATGAGTCCTTATTTTGTAAGTCGCAAGTCTTGGTTATGAAGACCTTAGTCAAGTCTAAAGTCAAGACTAACAAGCCACAAGTCAAGCTCTAAACTTTGTGTTTTGCGTCCCTTACATATAACACTAGATGGCAGAATAAGGAGTTGATTTGCTACACATTGTGCTTTTTGACTTCCCTGGAAAGGAGAGTTCTCACGAGAGCACAATTTGAATTTGCTCAGCGAGTTCCTCTGGCATCGAGTAATGCTGCTCATTAACTATGCCCATAGTTAATGAGTTAATGACTATACCCATTACATCGGTGTATCTGATGAAGGCGGGCCAGAGGCGAGATAAACAGATTACGACAGTTTAATCTACCAGTTAGCTCCGCTGGAAGCCAAGTGTATGTGGCTTTGGATACATCACCCTGTGTGTTGTGATTGGTTGAGTGTTATCCAATTGCGTACCCTTCGATTTTTCAAATGCACGCTTGGTGCTGCCTCTACTGATGGGCAACTTTCATTACTCAATGCCAGACCCTTAGTCCTTTCAGACTTGGGTCTGGATTTCCAGGCTACTTTTTGACTTGAATGACTTAATATCCTCCCAAGCCCAAGCAAAGTAACGTAAAGTTCTGTTTTTAGCATATACATGACTTGAGTTGGAGGAACAATAGCGGGGCACTCAGTGTATTTGTTTATATGGTACCTGAACGTAGCTGCTGTCGATAGTTGTGAAATCATGTGAAGCTTATGGCAAAAAGAGTGACTGACGGTGGTAACGTGGGCTCAAAACAGAAGGACAGAAGAAGTAGGACAGAAGGCCTCGTACTGCAAAACCATTCCTCCATCTGATCAGGATCAGAGAAGCAGGAAGAAGGAATATTGGGGTGCACTTCATTTTTTTAATGTCTAGAGCAGGGAACTTTTTTAAGCCAAGGACCCCTTAACTGAAAGAGAGCCACAGCAAGGACCCCCTACTACATATGATGTGTAAATTAAAGTTGCAGATACAGTGAATCCTTAGGATGAACTGTATCTGTGGATGGCCTTAGAAACTACCTTACCAATAGGCAGGAAATCCATCATCAGTGGGGATTTATATTTGGTAATATGTATGGATTCATTATAAGACTTTATCATTTTTGAAAAAAACTTAGTTATTTGGAGGCCCCTCTGCAGTGACACTGAGGACCCCCAAGGGTGGTCCCAGACCCTGGTTTGAAGGTCCCTGGTCTAGAGTTATTACTGCCTAAACACACATCTTCTGACTTTTCATAATCTCCCAGCCAATTTGTGCCTGTAGAAACAAGATGCCGACAAAATCAAGCCTGTTCAAACGACTCAAAGACTTCACATTGCCTCTCTGACGTGCTCAGGCTTGAATGATAGCTAGAAAAAAAAAGATGCCTGCCAAATGAAACACATTAGAATAGAATAGTTTATGAAAACAAACCCTCAGTGATTAGAACTAACGATTTTGAACGCCAGCATGTTCTGCATTTCCGATTAATCTAAAGGTTTTCTGTTCGCATCGTGCTACTTTCTCACTGTGACATGGCTGACAAAGTGCCCCGTTGCTAAGAGACAAAGCATTCTGTCAGAGGTGTGGGCAGCCAACATGTCTTCAACTGAGTAAGTGTGATCTCAGAGGTTTTAATGCTCACTTCAGATCCAAAACAAGAAAAGCAACATTCAGTGCTAAATTCACCCTCAACTGACACTTTGACACTGATTATCCTGAGTCACATACAATTCAAGTCCCTGAGTTAAGAGTCTGAGTCAAGTCTCCATAATGGTTCAGACAATGTGGCTATTTCTAGACATTTCACTGCAGACATCCCACTTAGAATTAAAAAAAAAAAAAAAAAAGGAAAATGATTCATGCCTTTAAAACAGATTTGAGACTTTAAAACCATAAAGCTTGTCAAGTTCCAGTCCTGTACAAAACAGACTTTAAAAGACAGTTCAAGATGTTCCACTTGTTCCACTAGTACAGTCTCAATTTCTCCACTTCTGGCTAACAGATTTGTGACTCAGAGGACTGGTCCCACAGTTGGACAGTTCCCTCTATGATTGGCATCTAACAACTTATCCCATTGACCAAATAATTATACCAGCCATCATTGCTGTCCTCAGGACAGATTTACTGACACTCCTACTGAGGGAGTGAAATATAGGGTTACACTTTAACATATAACATACATGACACTGTCATGAACGTGTTGTAAAAATTATAAACAAGTCATACACATTTATGATTTAACGCTTCTTTTAGTAACCGTTTCTTTTCTATTCAGTAAAGTAAGGGTAAGGGTAAGGGTTAGGGGTCATGTGTCATGACAGCGCATTCTAACTTACTTCAAGCAAACCAATGGAAGTGCACCTTTATTCACATTTAAGTCTTTTAAGACATTTGAAGTTCTCTCAAAATTCCATTCGACAGTTGGAAAGAGACAGAGCTGGTGTGAGGGAGAGAGACGGGCATCTGACAGGTGGTGATGGACCACGATCCCAGACAGAGAGAGAGAGAGAGAGAGAGAGAGAGAGAGCGTGAGCACGGGAAGAAGGTTGGAGGGAGGGATGACGAGGCTGAGCGGCAGATGGAGACTCAGTTCTCGTTGTCTCTCCCCGGGGACACAAACAGCCAATCTGAGATCTGAGCCGCAAAGAAAAAGAGATGAAAATAAGAGAAAGAGATGGAGAGGGAATGTAAAGAACGAAAACCTAGCCCAAAGGACTACAGCCTCAAAGAGTCGCTAGCATGGCTGTAGACTCTTAGAGTCTAGTCAGGCTTCCCTCCTAACACAATGCAAATTTTAAGTAAATTTCCAGAACATTGGCAAAAACAAACTGTCAAATGAATGTGCATTTACAACAACCACTATTGTGCAAATATCAGGAGTTGGAAAGATCAAAATAAACATCCGGTGGCGCTAATCCTCCAATTGGGTCCCATTAAACAACTGCAGAAGAAGAGGGTGCCACAAAACAAAAAAATAAAAGAAATTTGAATAAAAGAAGAGTGACCGCCAGTGAAACATTACAGTGACAGTTGGGAGAAGGAGAGATTAACACATGGAAATGAATAAAAAGAGAAAGGATGATGAAAGAAAGAAAGTATGAGAATAGAAAGGGATCCAACAGAAAAGAAAAAAGAAAGCAAGACGAAGAATGATAGCAAAAGCAAAGCAAAGACAGAATAGAAAAGCACAGGCTTCCAATGAATGGTAATTAAAGTGGAAAATGTCATTAATTAGCAAACAGGCCAGCTGTGGTGCCTGTTTAAAGCTCTGCTTCCTAACATAAAATATAGATTACAGGACATGACATGCGCGTGTGCATGCGCGTACACACACAAACACACACACACACACACACACACACACACACACACAAAATAACAGTGATGCACAGATCTAATTAGTGGGATTGATTTTCTCTAACCCCAGTGGAGAGACAGCAATAGGAGAGCGAGATTCTGTAAATGCCACTCCTCTGCAGGAATCCTCTCGCTCTGGGGGTACGAAATGAAAGACAAACTGACTGAAAGAGAAAGAAACGGGGGGAAAGTGGCAGGAGAGGAAAAAAGGGAAGATGGGCAGGCAGCTGTCGGGAGAAAGAGAAAGCTGGAGGGAAAAAAACGAAAAAAAAACGAAAGTGAAGAAGGTTGGGAGGGAGTGCAGGACAGAGACAAAGGAGAGGCGGCCTTCACCAAACTCAGACGACATGGGCGCTGAGCGCGGACCTCGCAACCACAACAGCGTTAGAGACTTGCTCAGCAGAAATGAGAAGAAATATTCAGAACAAAAACAATGTCAGCTGGTGAAAAGCAACATGTGTGACTTCCTGCAACACCCAAGGGAACTGGGTTTCTAGTTCTATTGAGCTCAAAGTCAACCGCCGCCATTTCTTTAACAACTCTGGGTCCGAAAGTGTTTTGTCCCCGTTCAACATCTCCATTGACGTTTTGTTTCGTTGTATGCTTATTAAAAGCTACCAGATTGAGTGGTGTCTGAATGTGATATTGCTGGCAAACGTTCATTGACGAACAACGTAACAAGTACTGGACCGGTAATTGATAAAGGGTTGGGGATTAGCACCGCCCCCCCCCCCCCCCCGCGACAATAATAGGAAACATTGTGGAGAGAGCCGGCTAATGTTAGCTAGAGCTGGCTATCGTTCAAAAGAATTTCAAAAGAAACCGGTACCAATGCCGATACTGGGACTTTGATACCGGTTCCTGAACGATACTTTTTTTAATACCAATTATATAAAATCCATTTAAACAAAAAGAAATTACAACATTAAGGCACAAATCCTTGATGTATTTTTCAGCTCCTACTACTGGAGCCCAGTCTCTGTGCGTAATGTAGAGTTTGACGAATAACGCCAGACAGATCTTGGTAAAAGCATGCTGCGTGCGATGAGATTTACTCCTAAGGTATTAAAAAGTGGTATTGAATAAAGAGGCTTTTTTTCGATACTTGGTACTAAGAAGGCAACTCGGTCGGTGCCTAAAAAGTATTGAATTCAGTACCCAGCCCTAATGTTAGCCCTCCTGACTCATATTAAATATCATTAAGAGCCAGATGGTTGGTTAGTTATTGGTAACAAGGATTCTCTATTACAATTAAAATACATGTAGAGGCTTGCTGATGGCTTAGCAACAATGACGTGTGATGAGCAGTGACAATCTTTATAAAGGTTCCTTGCATCGACCAGGAAATTCACCTGCCAGTTGCCGTGGTAACAACAGGGCAAGTGGGCGGCTTCTCTTAATTGGTATGCTTTCAACCCACCCACCACCCCCACCACCTCCAGCACCACGCTGCGCTGCGCTCAGACGGTCACACCGAGAGTTAACACGTTCTCGCTCACCTCTGGCTTTGTTCCACTTTATTACCTTATGTCAACTTTCTTCATGTCATATGCAGTGTGCTTGTTGGAATGAGGCGGGAAGAAATCACTGTCATCAGGTGTCATAGGGACTTACTTCTTAGTAGGATTTGTTAATTAGTAAGGCCGGGACATTCTGCTTTTGTCCCAATTCGATTCTTTCACGATACATGGGTGCCGATTTGATTTGCAATTTTTTTTATCCATTAAGATTCTAGAAGTACTGTAATTTATCTTCTTTAACAAGAACAAAAGTCAGACATTTCTAAAAAAAAAAAAAAAAAAAAGAGAGCATGCAGATCACATAGATTTCATTTGTAAAGAACTACATGAAATGTTTGTTTTTCTTTCGTTTTTTTTTTTCTGAAATTGATCTGATTTGTCCACGGTACCGTATTAACGGAAAGTATTCAGGTAAATAAAAATGAGTTAAAAAATGCTGATGGAAAATCGCGATCACACAGAACGATTTTCCCTCACTCCTAGTATTCAGTCAAGGCCAGGATCTAAGATATTTGAAAATCTCAGCACATAAAACCAGACCTCTTTACTAAAGAGGTTTGGAAATAAAAGCAAATGTGAACATCAAAGATAGATAATATCTTTTGATTTGTGCAGAGATACTTTTAATGCGCCGCTGCGACCTCGTGAACTTAGTGTAGATGTGTGGGCACAGTGTTTTAAAACTTTGGCAATGGACGCTTTCAATTACCTTTCAGCAGAATATAACTCAGTTCTCACTTGAAATAGGTAGTTTTGACATTAGATTTTGTGTTAATTAGAATCTTGACCAGGGGCCACAAGCACAAAACCATACAGATTCACAACTTAAAGTTTGTGCACGCACAAAAGCAGACGTATGCATGCATATTTCAGCCTGTGTGCGTCCAACCAACTTTGTTGCTCAAAGCCGGGCCACTGGGGTAGGGACTGAGCCTTGCTACATGAGACACACACACTTAACTTTGTATGCTACCAAGGGGCCCCGTCTGTAACATTTCTTACTGGAAAATTAAAAGACAAAACGTCCCTCTGAAAAACTCAACAGCAGCCTAAATATCGACTCTGAGGATGTCACAGGACAGAAGCCATCATAATGGATACAATCTTGACCACCAAAAGTGGAGTGGAAGGAGTATGAACTGACCGGAGTGAAGGCAAAAACTAATGAGTATGAATTATTGATCGGCCTGTGTGGCACCACCAAATAAGAAGCAGTAAAAATACAAGCACAAAAATTTACTCTTTCCTTTCAACACGGTAAATGAAACAATGTTACAATGACAAATGTCTTTCTCCGAGTCCTCTCAGGGGCCCGTTTCTGGGATAATAATAATTTCTCTATAATAATCGTTTCTCTCTTTGCTATCAGCTGTTGTTGCAGGCAAAGAGTACAACCCTCCACCCCCCCCCCCCACCTCCTCCTCCAGTCATCTACTCCAGCTAACCGGTCCGGATGTTTCGCTCCACCTACATACATATATACAAAAGATTTGTATAGCGATGGAGTCTAATTGCCAAAGAGCAAAGTACATTTTATGTGAGCTGTAAAATAAATCTTATTTGCTTATCTGCAATATGTCATGGCACATGCAGTGAGTTTGAACATTTTGTATTTTGTTAAAGAAGTAACACAGAGGCTGCTGTAAACGAGAATATGCGTGGGAGAGAATTGCTGCTCGAGTCGATGTGTAAGCTCTTCTGTAGTGTATCAATTTCTTATTTATTCCTAACTATATTACTGGTGAAATGGTACTGAACCAACAATCTATTCTCATTCCAAAGCTGCAGCGCCATCATTAACCGAATTATAACTCATAATCTTTTATTTCAAAGGGTTTCAATAATTTACCTGCGATACTGTGGAACTCTTTAAATGGCTACTATTAGAATATGCCCAGGGGACTCTACAAAAACGTTAAAAACATGTTTCAGAGCGAGTCACACTCTGCTGACGGCGCTTTGCTACAGTGGCTTTACTGATATGTCGTAAAGAAAACGGTTGTTTGCACACAAAAAAAATAATTTGACATAAACAAAATGCTGGGATGTAGAGCATGTCCACGATGGATGACGTTAGTGATATGAGAACAGATAAAGTTAGGTAGGCTACATAACTGATAAACTGGGAAGAAAAACGACACCGCTCAAATAGGTAGTTATCGGAAAATTAAAATACACCTATAGCAGGGCCTCAGTATCATCTCCCGACGTACTGGATGTTTAACTCTCTGCGAAGTAAGACCGCTTCTTCATCAACGGGATCGTCAACACAAAGAAATGCCATGTTAGTGAACAAAATGTTTTGTAATAAGCCTAACATGGTTAAACAGCAGTTACCATAGTAACTGACTCTGAGGTTAAGTTACCTCTCTTTCTGAAAGATGCCGAGTTGAATTTCCCCATTCTGGGATTAATAACGGATTGTGTATCTTGAGTTACGCCTCACCCTCTCTTTCTTTCTGAAATGGAAAACCCAGAGTTCCCCTCATCCCGGGGTAACAAACTCAGAGTTTACACTAAACCTGCTTTCTGAAACGGACCCCAGATGGTTCAGTTACAATTGCTTTCCAACAATGCAACAAGAGAGATGCTACAACCCTCCCAGCAGCACAACCGGCTCAAAAAAGCCTGGTTCTTACATGAGTATTTATAGGAGTCCCGCTGCTCTCATACAGTGGAAAGGCCTTTATTTGAGTTATTATTAGTAAGGGCTTAGATGCTTGTTAAATAAACCCAGTCTCTGGGCTAAATGCTGTGATACTGTGCACGGTCAAACAGATACATGCTGTGCCTATTTGTTGTGTTGTGTGTTCAAAACTGGGCTCGTTTTATATGCCAAGGATGTCCGTCCGTGCGTGTGTGTGTGTGTGTGTGTGTGTGTGTGTGTGTGTGTGTGCATTTCAGTCTGTTCAGGGGCCCTTGAACAACACCACAAAAAGTCCCCTCAGATATCCATCAGTCATCGAACGAGGAGTGACACAAAGCACAAATACGACCAGAAAAAACACAGAAATGAAGACACACACACACTGCCACACACACACTCACACAAACACACACACACACACACACAACCCTCAACTGCTTTCCCCAAAATGTTTTAGCTTTACATGTCTCATGATGTTATATTTTGTCAGTTAAAAATGTTTTTTTGCATGCGAGAGGTATGTAAACAGATATTTGATGTGCAAAGGGTTCAGTGAGTTACTAGTGAGGTACACCTGAGCCCTGTATCTTTTAAACTACAGTAATAATGTTCACTTTGACATATCTGCTGCCTTTCTTTTTTTCCGACACACACACACACACACACACACACACACACACACACACACACACACACACACACACACACACACACACACACACACACACACACAGTGGGCATTTAAGGTGAGGCATAAAATAAGTTTTACCACCGTAGGACATGAACAAGGAAAGAGAAATCAATCCCCCGTAGACGGCGGCCTTGAGGAGTTTGGAATAAAACTATTCCTCCATCAGCCAAAGTGTGTGTTGGTTCCCAGAGACATTTATTGATATTTCCTGGGTACATGCAATTTTTTTCTTCTTCACTCTACTCGAGCCGGGTGATTGTATGCAAGTGTTTTCTGTACTGTATGTGTGAGAGTGTGTTGGTGGTTGCGCTGTAGCTCCCAGGCTAAAAGAGTCTGGTGCACTGTGGGAAAACAGGAGGCTTTTGTCTTCTTTCATGGTTTACAGCACTCTTTCGCTGCTTTATCGATCCTTCCCGCCATCTCTCCCACACACTTGGCCCCTTCCCCTTATGATAAGTGTGTGTGTGTGTGTGCATGCACATGCATGCGTGTGTGAGTGGGAGAGATACAAATCAGTTTGTCCACCTCTTGCATGTTTTATGCCAGTTCACTGCACACAAATAGTTCCCCGCAGAACTAGAAAGCACTCAGTAGTGTGCAGGCTTAAACCAAAAACAAGCTAATGTGTCTTTAATCTCATGGTCAGCAATAATGACAGACCCTCCACAGCACTGTTAAGGAGGGTCCGGCTAGTTTATTAGCATGTCTGTAAACCAACTAAAATTGTCATGGAGTAGGAACTTGTTTTGGTGGAGTATGATCAAAAGTTGTTTTAGTTGTCCAATAGAAAACTCAGATTGGACAGATAGTCTAGCTAGCTGTCTAGATCTACCCTGCAGATATCTGAGGAGCAGTTAACTATAGTCCTCATGAATCCACCTAAGTTTAAACTTCCAACACAAAGAAAGCAGAAGGTAAAGAAGAGATACAGCAAAACTTCCAGCTACATTGGAGCAATCCCAGAAGTGAAAGGTCGTGGACATAGACTAGTGCTAGGGCAATGATCACAGAAAGTCAGTAGGTGTCTTCTTGCACAAAGTGATTTCTGTGGTGACAAAGCCTGGTAGTGGCGCTAGATTTAAGGTCACAGGGTCACCAAAATCATTACGCCTCGATCTCTTGCATAAATGTGCACAGCAAATGCCATGCCAATCCCTCCATTCATCTTTGAGAAAACTGGGGTGACAGACAAACGGACAAATACACAAAGGAGGGACTGGATGTCCGTGGTAGATGATAGTAAACACTGAAAAGCTTTGAGTGTGTCCAACATTATTAAACAGACAACCGCAGCAATTTGTAAACTACAATAAATGTAAGTATATAGAAAAGCATCAAATTATACAAAAACTAAATCTGTTGCATTATGTTAGCTAAAGCCAAAACATTTGAAGTTTGTTAACACAGAAAAGTTTAAGATTTAAAGCTCCTTCTCTCCATTTAGCAGCATTTTGAAGCATGATACTTGGAGGCATTGGAAAGTAAACATCTGCATCCATAACTTAGAATAAATCTACTACACAAGATGAAGCATGTAAAGGGATTCAACTGTGTTAAGGTATGCCTATAATATATACTATACTATATATGATAAAAAGGGAAAATGCAAGAATAGCAAAAGCAAAGCACATGCTCCGGTATATTTATGTGTTTTGATGGACACGTGTCTTGTCTAACTATGCCCAGCAAGAATTAAAAAAAAAACATTACTGAAAGACAAATGTGTGCTTTGTACACAGCGTCTTTTCTGTTTCTTCTCCGTCTCGCAGACACACAGTCGTCCGTGGGATACTTCGCTCACATTTCCTTCCATTTTCCTTCAGACTGCCTTTCACCACCTGAGTTTTTCTCGTAGGAAAGAAGAAGCACACCCGGCAAGATGCACAGTTTGACTATATACATATATAAAATAGTATATAAAACAGTATTACTAAAATTGTATAGATAATAGAAAGCCGGTGCAGTAAAAAACACATTAGAACCAACTTCTGGTGTATAAAAACTGAACTAAAAACTAAAATAAGAAAATAATATTCAGAAGAGTGGATTTTGTTCTTTGAAACCTTGTATGGTGAATAGCTCTTAAATTTGATTCATCAAAGGCACAGCAACACATTTGGAAATGTATCCAATCTGTTCTTGGCAGTGGATTTTTTCTTTTTTTAACTAGATATTACTAAGCTACATAACCAGTTCCGCACAACTCTTTTCTCATTGGTTTCATAAAAAACTGTATTATAGAGACATCCCCCCTTTGGCCCCTAACCATGACATTTTTTAATAAAAAAACAAAGTTATCTCAAATTAGCCAACTTCATCTGAAAACTGAAAGGAAATTGAAAACAGAAATCATAATTAGAAATAGAAATTACCATAAAAAACCAGATTGTAGTTTTCAAAATGTTTGCTGTAATAACACTGGGTCACATGAGGTGAAGCAGAGGAAAGCAGTTAAGCAAATTACTTACACACACACACACACACACACACACACCAAAACAGGCCAAAAGCTGGTCTTTCTCACACCTGATGTAGGTATTGACATTTTCCTTGACACCCTTTCTCTAATCCGGCTGATTTGATAAGGAATCTCATTCCCCTTGCGACGCCACACTGAGGGACCATCCGACAGATCTGACTCCACTTCATACTGCCCTGTCAATGCTATCTCCTATTGCTCATGGCAACCAGACAGGAAATAAAGCCTGGGTGCCAGGGGAGGGGGCAGCCCCTGGGTAGCCATGGCGGTTGCAATACCGGCCCCTCCGGGAGCCTCTCCGGGAAGGGGCCTGTGAGGCTGGAGCAAATCGATTCTTATCGACAAAGGTGGTAATTACATTTCATTAGCTTTCAGCGCTAATCCACACGGCCCTGCTGGGGATACCAAGCGAGAGACAAAGAGTATGAGAGCAAGGAAAGAATAATGGAAGGGAAAGATGTAGCAGGGAGAGACAAATACCATAAAGCTTAATCGCTGGTTGTTTACTTTAAAATTATTTAAGATCTTCATGCAATTTAAGATAATAGTTTAGGGAAATTAACGCATTTGGCCGATCCTGAAGTCGTTAGAGTAGGTTCCCATCAGGTTTTACCAGGTGAATCTTATCTTAAGCAATAGATTGGTATTGGCTGCTTCAAAGTCTAGATTAAAAACAAGATGCTCTTATTGGCCGTCTCATAGTCTAAAATCAAAGCAAGGGGCCTTAGCTAGATTGAAAACAATAGGTTCCCACTGGCTGTTCCCTAGTGTAGACTTACAAATTGATCTAATTCATTCTTGCTCTGTGATCACATACGGAGTCCTCAAATGGGCCTTGAGCTTTGCTTATCCACATCCTGAAATTGGCACACTGCACGCTCAGCCATCCAACTAGACATCTGTAAGTGCCTCATATACAAAGGATCCAGACCCACCATTGGGACGAGGCCGCCATGAGGTTGAGGTGGTCAACACCTGCTGAACCGCAACCTTCAATAGATGCATCACTCCGAGTACCAAGGGTCAATAAATGAGGTGTGATTTAATGGTGTATTTGTAGGGTAATCCCTGAAAAGCAAAAATGGAGGAGTTTACTACGGGGGCAGCGACAACACATTTAAGATTAAGCCTCTTTCAGGTTCTCCTAGTAGTCCAGTGGTGTGAGACTCTTTGATTTTGATTAGAAATGTTTTTTGCATGTCATTAGCCAACGCCGCTTCTTTCTCTACTTTGCTGTCTAGTAAAAACTGAAAAAAGTTAAGCATCTTTATTGTTCATAAAGGCAAAAGAAGTGGCCTGTCTAAACCAGCTATGATAGCAATTTTACCATGCGGAAAAGCATGCAAGCTATGCAGTCATCCAGTGGGCTGATGGGCAGAATGGGTCTTATCTTATTAGGGACCAGGACTTTCTAAGAAATGGCTTATACAGGAACTTACACAAAATAGAAATGGGAAATTCCAATATTTTGACTGATGCAGCTTTATGGCACATTACACTAGAATTTACATATTCAGTCCACACTCTTGAAATTTGGCCAGTGCATGCTAAAAGCAACACTTGGCCATAGAGAATGACACGTGCATGGTATGACACATGGTGGACACTTTAAGAGTGGATTAAGGATGCTCTTAACTTGATCTGGACAACCATCAAAATCTATTTCTTAATTATCTTCTCTCAATGTTTGGTGGTCATGATGTCTTCTGTCTGTGCACCATCTGTCTTGGGCATCCCTGCTGGTTTTAAACGCCATAAGACAGTTAAGGGTTCTCGGCCAACGGGACTGCAGTAGACAGTTTATCTCAGCCGCACTTAACCCTTGGAACGAAGATTCAACCGTAGTGAATAATATACTAATTCATCTCTTTTCAAACCCCCTCATCCTCTTTTCTCTTATCCCCTCTCCACTTTTCCTTAACCCCTGAGGAGCATGTCAAAATGTTAATTTCCCTTAAATTACTTGCAATTACAGCGCAGATATGGGCAGAGAGGAAGAAAAAGAGTTGTTTCTCTGTAAAGGTGAAGTAATAAAAGAGCTGTAAGCGAGTTTTATTTCTGCACTTTGTCCAGTCCAAACTCCTAGATAAAGCTTGTTTTCTCTCCAGGCTCTCTTTTTTTTATTAAGCATAATTTCGCTCATTAGCAAAAAACCTAGGTAATAAGTTCAAGAGCATTGGCAAGCCTTTAATTAACATGCCTGCCCATTTACCACGAGCTGTGGAAATAGATCCATTCATCAGGCGAACAAAGGATTTGTGAACTTTTAGTTCGCCACAGCCATGGCAAACGCTTGAGGTTGTGGCTTGTTTTCGGAGCCCAGTTCTGAAGCAATTAGTGTTGCTTTGTGGGAGCACAATTGGTGACATTTTCTGTTTGGTCAAAGTTCACCTGCTTAGCTTGTGGACAGGTGCGTGTATTAAACTTCAGGTATTAATCAATCATTATTCTGAGAACACAGACTAAAGATAATTATCCTCAGGATTAAAAAAAATAAATAAAATCTTGTGAGAGTTTGTTTTGCATTCCTGGGTCCATCACGTAATTCTGTGTGCTCTGTATTGTATTCTTATTTATTTCTGTTTATTTGATAGGGTCACATGCAGTATCCATAGAGATTTGCACTTATCTAATGAAAGGCATCCCAACATTAATAGCTACTGTTAATTTCCAATGTCTGTCCCTAGTGGGGACTTTAAAATACCAACCAAAACATGTTCACAGACAACAGAGTTGAACTCTTTGGCACATTTTGTTGACCTTATAGGAAAAGGTATCTAAAAAAAGACCAAATTGCCAACTCAAGGTATTTCCATTACAGGTTTAGAAGCAGGGAAAAAAATAAGTATCTCTAACATAATAATTCGGTCATCTCTAATCTGAGCTGGGTATCATAACATCCAGATTTGTTGCCAGCTGAAAAAACAATGTGTCAAGTGTCCTTACCGGACTTTACACTGACCTTAGAAGTCTGGATCAACGATAATTTACTGGATATTCGTCGAAACATCCCTTGCAAAACTTAAACTTGGAGCTAGGAAGCTACACGCTGAAAATGGCAAGTTTTGAAGAAAATTTGGATCGTGCACCAAGACGGACCTGCTTGGTTCTTTCAGGGAACGACTGTTAAGAATATGTTTACGGTATTTACTGTAACTGGGTTGTTTTGGTACCGATTGGCGGGGATTTGCCATTGACAAAATACACAGAGATACACTGGTAAGTTTAACAATGTATCCAGCTAATATAAATAGTTCAAGTTACTGTCTTGTGTAAAATGTTATC
>NC_048429.1:2365823-2467488 GCF_013103735.1 Etheostoma cragini
CACACACACACACACACACACACACACACACACACACACACACACACACACACACTATATACACACTCATAAAGAGGTCAAAATATTTGAGAAAAACTGTGCTTCACTGTGCTGCTAGTGTGAGAGAGAGCTTGACTGCAGAGTGATGAAAATGATTCACCTATGTTACTGAAAGTGCGTCACTGCCAGGCTGTGCCGTGCATCTATATGTGCGTTTTGTGTGTGTGTGTGTGTGTGTGTGTGTGTGTGTCTCACTCACCTGTCAGCTCAACTAAACTGCATTTAATGTGGGACGTGGTTCATGCAGGATCCCAGGTGGGAGATGCCTGACGAAGCGTTTGGCAGAAAGTGGGGGGACTTGGTGATTGCATGGGGGTCGCATGAGATTGACAGATCTGCCGTAGGCAGTGGCTAGCGTGTCGACCACCCAATCACCTTCAAGAGACAGGAGTGTGGGAGGATAATTACAAGTATTCCTGTCACAGGCGTCACGTTTCCGTTGATGCACTAGAGTGAGACCAGCCACCATGTACGTAGGCGAGTGGGCGAGACACAAAGACAGGAAGAAGATGCGAAGTTGGAGAGCAAAGAGAAATTAATTAAAGTCTGTTTTTTCACTTTTAAGTGCTTATGTTAATGGATGGATTTTTTTTAGCTTTAAATGCTAACAAAAAAAAAATCTGATGAGATATTTACAGCGGATGAAAGAAATAAAGAAAATGTAAATCGCTGCTTAGATATTAAACAAAACTGACAGGAGGAAAATCAGTTTTCCGCTTATCTTTCTGTGTCTGTGAACAAAGCTCCAGAATCAGTAGCAGCTTTAATGGACAAGTCAGTGTGAAGACATACAAAGAATACAATCTAAACCACAGAGAGACGCTTCCACATGCAACCGCGTATTAATGGAGTTCAACACTCTTTTGCGTGTGAGTGCTGGCACTCGTGTGTGTGGGTGATGATGGTTTCAGCATGTAAGGGCCCTGAAATAGCCGCGCTAAGCTAACAGTGTCACTCTCCCACACAGCTGAAACCACTAGACTCCGTCAGTGTTACTACTTCTTATGATTAGACTAACACATGCCATTAAAGTCTTTCTGTCCAGAGTATGAACAAGGCACCACGCATCATATATAGCATGAGAAATGTGATACTACAAACATTAGGACCTCCTATTGGCCCATATTTTTGCTTTCCTAAAAAAAATCTACCGCAACTATTTAAACATACAGTATACCTGATTATAATGATCACCTTCTACTCTAAATGTTCTTTAATTGAAAGATAGCTGAGAGGAGAAACAAAAGCAATGTAAAGTTATGTTCTGTCTGGTTCGGTTAAAACTTTGGTTTTGGAGTACTACTTTATTAGAGATGCACATTTTTTTAAATACTCCACCCAACCAGCCACAATATTTGTAAATAAACTCCGAACCCAAGTGAGAGTGACAGAGAGAAGGGGAGAGAAGATGAACTTTGAACTATGTTTCTGTAAGTTATTAATAACTTACCCGCAATACTGTATTGTCACTTTTGTCTAGTTTACATCTAACCCCCTGACCACCTAGACCGCTGGCCCTTCTACTGCATGGCTGCGTGAAACAAACTCTGTGGGGATGTTCCTCTGTCTGACAAGCTGCCAGTGTGCTGAAGCCCCTAAGACCAGGCCCCTTGTGTAAAGGCATTGATAAAATGACATTGTGGTCGGATCATTCACTTGCCACTTACTTAAAATACTGTGATGGTTCATCAAGGTAGATACACTAGCAGTGTGGGATTTTCCGGGGGGAATTAGAAGAATTTAAAACTAAGTAAAGCGCTGTAACGTGAACAGTCAATAGTGCCATAGAACAATCGAATCAGAGCTGCAGTTGCTGGTTGTATTTAGCCGCTGCAAAGCTCCAGGACGCCAGCTACCAGCAGCAGTTGTTGAGTCAATAGGTGACTGTGAGCCGGCTACAGGCACCACCAGATAACGGTCCTTTCAGGGGCCATGGTGGAGGAGTTTAGTCAGTAAACTGAGCGTCCTGCGGCGATGACAGTTAAGTTTAGGCACCAAAACGTCTAGGTAAATTTAGGAAAAAGATCGTGGTTTGGATTAAAACACTCCTGAGGAACGACCAAACGTTTCCTTGTTTTTGCCATGAAGGGAACTACGTTCTCGGCTTTATAGGGTGATTAATTTGGCTTTAATGCTGAGAGCTGATGTGCAGCTACACAACTACAACAGAGTACAATGGAGCAAGGAACACAATGTTCTAAACAAACCTGCCTTTTATGGTACGTCCTGTCCGAAATGATCCTATTGGCCTGTAATATTTTCCTGAAATCACTATTTGTTTCTATTTGGCACCATTTAGAAAGTCCAAATGTTGAGTGAAAGTTGATAGAGAAATACATAAGAGTGACTGCACACAACAGGAAATGCAACACTGGATTCCGCGTTCCTTCTTCAAATCCTTAGCATAAAAGATCATTACAAACAAAATTCAAAAGTGATGTGAATAAATCAATAGACAAACTAGAGCAACCAGATGAGGATGTATTCAAGATGCATCCACTGAAAGTGAAGTTCTCACTCGACTGAAATATGGATGAGTATCCTAAGTTGTCTCCACTTGATTCATGTAAAAGGAGAACAGCACAAAGGAGAGACGATTGTGGAAAGTAAGACAAAAATAACACATTACATCCCAGTACAATATAGTAATTACAATAATTCTGATGTCGTGACCAATCATCCATTTGGGTCAGCCATGTTGACGTCATTTTCAAGACCAAGATAAGACTTGTTTCATAAGCCTATTTTCACAGATGACTCTCCAACATGTCACAAAAGAGATGCAGATGTAAATAATAAAATGAACAACAACTAAATTCAGTGTGCTTGTATGTTTCATGTTTGGCTCCAGCATTAGTAAAATATTAACAGTAACGCCTGTGTGTGTGTCACACTCAAAACAAACTCAATATGTCTTCTGTCAAAATAGCCAATTTTACTAAAACTTGAACAGTTAGCATCACACAGTGGGAGATTCTTTTTGTATTTATTTAAGGAACGCAAGGGCTAACTGAAGAATTAATTTATAATCCAGTTCATCGGCTTTCAGCACAGAATCACAGCTCACATCAGACTCTCTGCAGTTTCTGAAGTCTTTTTTGTTATATCAATCATCTAATCCAACTGTAGCCATTTTGTTCTGTTTCTTAACCTCTTCTGCTCAAATTGCAGCGTAAATTATTAAAGCAAAGTGTCGCCAATGAAGATTGCATTTCCTCTTCCGAGATGTAGTCTTTTCTGACCACCACAATTACACAAACTGTATTTGTTAGTTGTCATGTGTGAAGTGTCTAGTCTTTTTAGGTGCAATAAATCTTAAAGGCAGCTCCCAGTCTGCCTGGGTTGTCATTTTTACACTGACACAATGTACAGTGTACAATGTTTCAGTTGTTGTTGCAGTTAATGTGCGTACTGTCAGCTCATTCACTACAAAAATAGAAAAGCAAAAGTCTTGTAACTGGAAAAAAAAAGGTCTTGTACCTGAATGGATCTTAATAGTGATCCCAATAATAACAGAATGGCCAATTCAGACACTTAAACTGCTGCTGTCAGCCGTATCATACAACCCTGCTGTAGCACAGCGTAACACACACACACACACACACACACACACACACACACACACACACACACACTATTTAATAAGAGCGAGGTACAGGCTGCCGCTCAATACAGCTTTATTCTGCGATGGCTAATAACAGCAAGAGCAAGAATGGGAACAACATGGAGCCACCGTGTCGTCTCAGACAGATGAATTGTAGATAAATATACTTCACGCATCAATATAAACACTTCTAGGTGGCCTGATTTCATTCACACAGGCACACATAATTAAGAATACTCCAAACACAGCCTTCAAAAATATCAAATTGCTCACAACTTTGCGCTTTGTTTTCCACTTTCCAAGCATTCAAACACTTTTAACTTAGGTTTGTCATATCTTTCATCCTATGCTCTTTGGATCGGACTACCTTTGACATGCTGTATGTTTCTGCATCTGAACAAAAAGGCTACTAATAGTGTCTTCTTAATAAAGAAATGTCAAACAAAACTGGTATTTGGCTCAGAGAAAACGGGAAATCTAGCTAAATGTACGTTTTGGCAGGTAGGACAATATAATCATGCCATAAAAACTAACTAATGCTCTTCCTTGATCTTCCTGAAGATGTTTCACAATAAAAGCACTCCAGAGAATAGAAAAAAATTCCACCTGCTAAGCTGGAAGATTTTCAACCTTGGCAACTGCGAAAAAACAAATCTCAGCGGTCCATTTACTAGGTTTTTCAGAAATTCAATTGCATCTTACATCACACCTCACTGACAAAGACTAATTGGACATTTGAGAATAAATCATTTGGTCAAATAAATAATCTATCTTCAATTGGTGTAAATAGCTCTACTTAAATTGATTGAGGACACAAGGAAATAATAAAACATTGTATGTTGAAGAGATATTCTGGTTCCAGGTTTAAGGTTGTTTTGGGTTTCTACTAGAACATGCTTTATTATTTGGAAAACATTTTTCTTATACTGTCTGTCTGAACAGACCTGTATTCCTTTGTTTGAAACGCTCTGTTCCAACACCTGTCGCTTAAAGTCCTCCTACCGAAAAAGCACAGTCTGCTCTGATTGGTCAATGTTTTCGGGTCCTCAGCATCTGGGCTTTTGGAGTCTCCGCCCAGTCATTGCACCTGGGGAATGACTGTAACGCCACTTTCTACCTAGTATAGTTGTGACATCACAACCGTATGAAAGATCTGACGGCTAACTTAAAGGCACAGTTTCTGAATATGAGCTGTGCTCATTTCTTTGTGTTTTGATACTTACACAGTATTTATATAGCAGGAAATTACGTTTTTTTTAAATCTGAAAATGTGCTGCTTTTCTTTATTTTATGCCGTTCTAATTTCATATTTGTTTTTGGACTGTTGATTAAAAAAATAAATTTAAAGATTTTTATTGCAAAAATGTATTTTTTTCCACAAAAAATCATTTGCCGTTGTGATGTCCTTATATAGAAACAGGCTGTAACCTGACACCACAGTGGAGCTGCAGTCCACAAGTTACCGCCTGTTTCTACATAGTCATTACTAAGGACATAACAACAAAAACAAAATGTTTTGTTTTGTGAAAAAAAACAGTTTGGAATATTGGATTGCCTGAGTTTGAGAATCAACTAGTGTGGAATTCCTCGGAAAACAGGAAATAAACAGGGATTAACACAACTTTTATGCCTGTCACATCCCCTGCAGCCAGACTGTGTGGCCTCTGAAGGCACCAGTGCACATGGGTAGGTACATGTAATGATATTTTGAACATGTTTAGAGGCTAAAAACACGTTTAAAACTTGCCCTGTTTAAGCCTGTTGGGTGCTAACTCCAGCAGGAGGATAACACGGTGTAGGCAGCACTGATTGGTTTCCTTTTTCTCTCTTAGACTGGTTGTCCAAAATCACTCCACATTTCCAAACAATAGAGCAACGTGTTAAAATGGACCGGATTTCTCCTTTAAGACAACAGTTGAAACACTAAAACTGCTAAATTACAACAAACTGCTTGGTGAATTCAAAACAAATGAAAGGAAATCATTTCCAAAGTTTTTTATTGGAAATTTTGAACAATGAATTGAATATAAATAGCACCACTATTTCTAGAGTGTCTTTTGCAATAAGTTTATTGCGGCAGTTGATATCGCGATGGCGATTAAGGAAAACAATATATTTTACAGCCCTAGTCTAAAAAAAAAAAAA
Source organism: Etheostoma cragini (assembly GCF_013103735.1). NCBI lineage: Eukaryota > Metazoa > Chordata > Actinopteri > Perciformes > Percidae > Etheostoma > Etheostoma cragini. The sequence continues at coordinate 2,371,633 of NC_048429.1, forward strand.
AAATCACCTTCGATATTTTTCTCAGTAAGCCGAAGCGGAGGACAGCCCGCAGCTACATTTTGACTATCAGGGACACACAAGCAGAGGCTGAAATTCCACTCCGGCCTTATCGATAGGTAGCCATCTAATCAGCAGCCGGTTCAATTTAGCCCAATACACCTCTGGCCAGTCACCGCAGCAAACAGCTTAGCACTGAGCATTGAGCCGCAGAAATGGCCGACACCCATCGCTTCGCAATGAGACCGGCCAGACGCCAGCCGGAGCATTCAGTCAGTGTGAGTGTGAGAGAGAAAAAAAAAATTAAAAAAAGGGTGTGAGTCCACGAGAAAGCGTGATAGCACATTGCTGTTCAAATGTATCAAAAGTCACTGCACGGACGGATATGATTCGCCTTGTATTCGTTGACTCTGGGCAATATCACAGCTAAGTGGTGCAGCGGGGTGGTGGGTGATCGGGGGAGGAGGGGGGGTTGAGGTGGAGGATATCTAAGACGAATTAGAGAGACATGATGAATGATGCAATATTTTCATGCCAGAGGGAAACTATTGCACTTCAAATTAGAGGAGGTGACAGAGAGAGGGAAGGAGGCAGAGGAGGAATGAAATAAATCCGCAAGAATAAAAGGCTAATGAGAGGGGGAGAGCATTTTACCGCTGGCGGGAGAAAGAAAAGGGAACGGGAGAAAGGAGGGTAATATTCAGTTTGTCAATATATCAGTGGGATATTGGCCTTTTATTGGAAAACTCAAACATCAAGATGACGGTATTGTCCACCTCTGAAATGACAGACGAGATGTAGTTTGATTGATCATTGTTATTACCCTAATCGATACTACACTGGTTGTCGAAAGAATTCCTCAAAACCGGGGCCTTTATTTACTTGAATTGCACATGGTAGCAGGCTTTTATTTGGAGCAGGCTTTTATTAGAGGCAGGCCTTTATTTCTAATTCCACCTGTTTGATAGATATAATTGTTTTAAATAAACATGTGGGTGTCTGTGTGTGTGCATATGTTATATAGTTTTTACATACAGTGAGGAAAAAAAGTATTTAAACACCCTGCCATTTTGCAAGTTCTCCTACTTCACTAAATCATGGAGGGGTCTGAAATTGTCATCATAGGTGCATGTCCACTGTGAGAGACATAATCTAAAAAAATGCAGAAATCACAATGTATAATTTTTAAACAATTTATTTGTATGATACACCTGTCTATCAGCTAGAATTCTGACCCTCAAAGACCTGTTAGTCTGCCTTCAAAATGTCCACCTCCACTCCATTTATTATCCTAAATTAGATGCACCTGTTTGAGGTCGTTAGCTGCATAAAGACACCTGTCCACCCCATACAATCAGTAGGAATCCATCTACTAACATGGCCAAGACCAAAGAGCTGTCCAAAGACACTAGAGACAAAATCGTACGCCTCCACAAGGCTGGAAAGGGCTACAGAGTAATTACCCCCGTAGCCCAATAGCTTGGTGAAAAAATGTCCACTGTTAGAGCAATCATTCGAAAAGTTTTAAAAAATAAACATGACTGTCAATCTCCCTCGGACTGGGGCTCCATGAAAGATCTCACCTCTGTGGGTCTCAATGATCCTAAGAAAGGTGAGAAATCAGCTCAGAACTACACGGGAGGAGCTGGTTAATGACCTGAAAAGAGCTGGGACCACCGTTTCCAAGGTTACTGTTGGTAATACACTAAGACGTCATGGTTTGAAATCATGCACGGCACGGAAGGTTCCCCTGCTTAAACCAGCACATGTCAAGGCCCGTCTTAAGTTTGCAAATGACCATTTGGATGATCCAGAGGAGTCATGGGAGAAAGTCATGTGGTTAGATGAGACCAAAATAGAACTTTTTGGTCATAATTCCACTAACCGTGTTTGGAGGAAGAAGAATGATGAGTACCATCCAAAGAACACCATCCCTACTGTGAAGCATGGGGGTGGCAGCATCATGCTTTGGGGTTGTTTTTCTGCACATGGGACAGGAAGACTGCACTGTATTAAGGAGAGGATGACCAGGGCCATGTATTGCGAGATTTTGGCAAACAACTTCCTTCCCTCAGTTAGAGCATTGAAGATGGGTCGAGGCTGGGTCTTCCAACATGACAATGACCCGAAGCACACAGCCAGGAGAACCAAGGAGTGGCTCTGGAAGAAGCCTATCAAGGTTCTGGTGTGGCCAAGCCAGTCTCCAGACCTAAACCCAATAGAGAATCTTTGGAGGGAGCTCAAACTCCGTGTTTCTCAGAGACAGCCCAGAAACCTGAGTGATCTAGAGAAGATCTGTGTGGAGGAGTGGGCCAAAATCCCTTCTGCAGTGTGTGCAAACCTGGTGAAAAACTACAGGAAACGTTTGACCTCTGGAATAGCAAACAAAGGCTACTGTACCAAATATTAACATCGATTTTCTCAGTTGTTTAAATACTATTTGCAGCTGTATCATACAAACAAATAGTTACAAAATCATACATTGTGATTTCTGGATTTTTTCTTTTGATTATGTCTCTCACAATGGACATGCACCTACGATGGCAATTTCAGACCCCTCCATTATTTATTATTATATACATATATATTTTTAACTATCATACAATAATTTGGTGGCCTCTCTGCAGCAACTGTGAGGACCTAGTTTGGGTCCCAGACCCCCTGTTGAAGAACTGTCTCCAGGGTTCATGTGTTTTGACATTTTTCATGTCCTGAATAAAATATTTTGCCTGTAAAGGACAGTATGAGCTCCTAATTTCTTGTTTCTAATTTTCTCTCTCTTTGTATCCTTATCTCCTTCCTTCTTTTCTTCCTGCAGCCCATGCTTCCTTCTTTCCCTATTTTCATAATTATATTTCCTTTTCTGACCTAATTTGAGAGAGCCCCAAAACTGGGGACACAAGGTTTTCAACCCACAGTATAAAAAAAGTCTCTTTTCAACAATTACTTTGGAATACAGAGTATATTTTATGGCAAATATGTGTGCGTTTCAACTTCATATTATGAATAATGTGGATTTGAGCCCTTTGTCTGCAACTGGTTGTCTATGAAGGTGGATCCCAAACTTTAAACAAATCATTAACTGGCGACCCCTCATCACAAGTTGTAATTTTAGTGTGGACATGAGCGGAGAACAGTCAGACCAAAGAGGGATTTTTCCTTCTCAAATGGATTCACTTGAAGGATTTTTATGATGGTGAAGGTATTCAGTATTTCAACAGAATATCTATTTTTCTTTCTAATACCTTAAACCATCTTGTGACCTCTCAGATTTGTCTTCTCTCAGGGACATGTTGGTGGGTCCAACCCCATGTTTGGGACCCCTTAAATGCCCTGATCTGAAACAACGATTCTAATGCCCCTTTCCCAATGGACTAAAAAACCCACTAACTTCTATTTTTTAATCTTTAGCGGGAAAGATTACAATTAGGATTCATTCCCGGGACAAATAACTCTGCACAAGTCACCGATAGTTATCGGCTCCAGCTCCAATCGGCAGTGATGGAAACATGACACCCAGGTGGACGCACTGATTTTTTTTCCCTTTTCCAGTACAATGCTAAGAGACGTTGTCATCTCAGCCTACTGCCGTCCGTCTCTGTGCAAGCAGCGCTCGAACGTCTCACCACATGAATTGGCATAAAGCTAAAAAGAGACATTTTTAAATAGTATGGCTGGGATGATATGTTATTGTACCGATTCGACTCTTTCACGATACATGGATTCCGATTCCATATGTATTGCGATTTTCATTTATTTGCAATTCTAATTATTGTAGTTCCATAGCATATTGAATAATGCAATTTTCTTTTCCTTCTTTAACAAAAACAAAAGTTGAATAAGGCACTTCTAGAGACAATATTTCATGAGACATTTCTAAGCGCTAATAGTTTTCTAAAGAGAATGCACATCACATGTCAGTCAGTCTGATATATATTTAATCTGCAAAGAACATAACATGGATTTTCTGCATTTTTTTGCTTTGCCCTCTGTTTTGCTGGAATCAAATACAATGTAGTCGGTACCATATTAACAGAAAATATTTCAGGTGAATCATTAGTAAAAAATTTTTTTAGAAGAGTTGGGAAAATATTACATTTTAAAAGTTGTTGCAAAAAAAAAAAAAGTCACGATACAAAACATCCCCACACCCACAATAACAAATGCTGCATTCTCATTTGTTTAGGCAGACGGCAAACTGGTTAGTATTTCAGTGGACAAGAGATGGGCGGTAGAATTACTGACTGGGAAAGAGACTACTGCTGCGCGCACACGCGCGCAAACACACACACACACACACGCACACACACACACACACACACGTCTCCTACGCATGCTAAGGTTAAAGTCCTCCTCGAGATGAGCTGTCCTGTGTAATATCCATGCTTCCAGACCACTGATCAGCCAACCCAGACCTCCAATCACACTGACAGCCAGCGGCCCGTCTCTCGCTCGCTTCACTTCACTGGCTCAATCGCACTCATACATACATACTCATATATGCTATGGGGGAGACAGGGAGTTAGACTGCTTTCACCTTCACACCAACACAAATGATACAGGCTAATGCAAGCCGTACCACTCACATCCTCATGTAGCTGTCACAGTGAAGGAGAAGACCTCTGATGGAGGAGCAGGGGTGAGGGTGAAATATCCAACTATCCTATGACTGGTAAGACAGAGAGAGACAAGATGGCAGTGAAGGAGAGGAGACATCAGAGCAAGACAGGAGAGAAATACAGTTAAGTAACAGCGTAGAGGTAACTTCATGTTAAAGTAGCTGGTTATACTGACATACTGAGGCAATTAGAGTATAAATAATACCTTGAAAGTAAGAAAAAAAAAAAAGTCAAAATTGATCTCATTTGGACAATTAGATGGGAAAAGATTCAGGTAGCTTATATAATGAGGCCACATTACGACCCAGCTCTACTGAGGTACAGAAAGAAAATCAGATGGATTTGGTAAATTTTTTATAATAATTAACGTCCACTACATTCAAGCCATTGCCTAATGAGTTGATCCAAAGCCAATAAAAGGCTGTCGGCTCCGCCAAACTCTCTCTGTATTTCTCAGCATGGCAGAATATGGTGTCGTCCGGGCGACTTTCGCGCACTGAAACTCAAGTGAAAATACTGACCTCTTGGCAAGAGTCCCTCGTGTTTTTTTTAATCCTCCGTGTCCTTTTTGTCTACGTAACAACAGCGTGGAGGAGGGGCGGAGGTGAAGCAGGATTACGGAAGGTTTGTGTCATGTGGACAGAATTGTTGTTATTACTTAATATTCCTCATGGGGCCGACAGAAACTACACACTATAGCTTTAACCATGTTAAGTTAATTACTGCTTGGATCAGCTGTAGGTAACTTAGAGACAAATAAACAGTAAAGGCCACCTACAAACGGAGAAGGCGCCTAATGGTGCTGCTTAGTTAGTTTTTGCCAACTTTTGGTGCATTTTGACTCGACATGCTGTTCAATAGCCAGCAGATGGAAATTTGCTCATTTACCTAATTTAACAATATAAAACCGAACAAGACTGTACATTGAAGTACAGTTCAACATTATGCTGATGTGCGTTAATATTGAAGTATGGGGGGCGCAGACTACTTAGGAGTCATTTTTGTCTTTCAGAAAGTTATTGAGTTTTAAAACTAAATGTAACATTACTCCTTGAGAGTCTTTTAGTACAACTGTTAAGACCATTTTTAGGCTACCAAAATGTTCAAATTAAGATTTGAAAACAGCATAAGATGGGCAAAACCAACAACACTGACACCAGCAGCCCCTGGCATGATTGGCAGGATGCAAACTGTCAATCACAAAGTAACCACGTCCCAAAACAGCCACTGCTTTACATCTACTTTAAAATCAATGAGAATATAATTCTAAAAAATGAACATCCTTCTGTATTAAAAACTTGAAACTAGCAATTGAGACCATAAAGTCATTATGAAATGCCTTATAAATCAAGTAAGAAGGTTATTTTCTCATAGACCTCTATGGAAATCCAACTTTTTTTTTGCAAAACCGCACGTATCCCCCCTGCTGGAATTCAGATATAATGCAGGTTTAAGTCCCTTCCATATTTGCATCACTTCGTCAAACCGGATCCTCTGTCCATTCATATTTACTATGGGCCAAAACTGGCGCCCTCGCTCCTAGTGTCTCTAAACATGTGATGTCTAAATGTGTGTCCTCAGCTAGTTAGTTGAATACTTCATGTATGACATTAAAAGTGAAGTCTAATCTATACATTAGTTTCTAGATATAGAGACAATGAGTGTGTTGACATACACACCAATATTCCACTATTATTCAGAATATGACAACAATCAGAATTTACAGCTCATTTAAACAGCATGTTACTTTTTATTCCCAAATAAGGCCTTTCTTCCAAATCCGATCAAAACGTGTAGCATATACCAGTATTATTTGGGTTTTGGAAGATTGGATACAGTTGGAATATGAGTCTCAATCTGGGTTTTTAAATCGCTGTTTACAGCTTATAGTCAGCTCCGTGTGTTGCAATGGTTGCTGTACACAAAGCAACTAGCCAACAAGGCTGTGGTAGAGGTGCATGCCCAAAAGAAAGGAAGGACGAACACAGCTACTTTCAACCATTAACAAAGACTTGGATATCAACAGGTTTTTGGATACGCACAAACATCGAAACGCCGACCATTTCAAGAAGCTGGTTGAAGTGGCTTGCTGCTCACATCAAATCCCAGCCACGCCGTAACAGGCCTCCTGTCAAACACTACACCTTGAGTCAAGATCTGACGAACATGTTTCTGTCCTTCTTGTCAGCACTTCACCTTCCATCTCACCTCCCCGATTGACATTGCAACCCAAGTAAAGGCTGCAATTGATGTTTGAGTCCAATGTACCACATGTTCCCAACTATTTTACTTTTCAGATGTAAAGCTGGAGGCCATTACCTTTAAGGCTATCTATCCAAGAGGAAAAGCTGGGATGGGCCCCGGAGATGAACTTTTGAAAGTTTTGTCTCAAAACCTCGGATGACGTGTTTAAACAGCAGAAGCATCCATCTTGTGTACAGGTAAAGAACACACTTGCATTATAAAAAGGTCCAATGAATAGAAATTACTCAAGCCAATTCACTTCTAAACACGCATGCCGTGCCCTGCACACTGCGGTGAGCGGATCGGGGGTTACTGTTGACTCCCAAGGCAATTCTCGTTTGTCTGCTCACAAGTCTTTTCCTTCCTCTTTAGGTGTAAGAGACGGGTCAGCATCTGTTTTCCTTCAGCGAACGTCTAGTTTGCAGCGCGGTGGGAAAGAGAAAAGAGAGGGAGGTTGTTTTTTTGTTTTTTTTGATGCGACACAGAAAATGGGAACAAAATGTAAACATGCCAAACGCCCATTTTCTCTTGGGAAATCAAGCCTTGTGTAGACGAGGTGTCAAACCACATTCAAACATGGTGTATTGCTTGCCTTGGTGCGCCTGCTTTAAGACAGAAAACATAACGACAAGAAACGGATGGAAAAAAATAAGGAGAAAATAAATCAGTGGTATGGGGACAAATAGAGGAGAGACATTCAAAGCAGTTGTACAAACCAAGCAGATGGAGAACCAAACAAGAGGAAAAAAAATAACTTTTAAAGTCAGCGTCACCGGCACAGAGCAGGCATTTAGCACTTGCGACAGCACGTTGAGATTTAATGTTCACACCAAGTGCTGTTGAGTTCATGTTAACTGAACTTTTTCTGTTGCTTTTCTATAATAAGAGCCAGATACAGTGCACATGCAGAAGCTTACGCTTTGGTTAAGCTGCGTTTTCAGCACAATTCCGCAGTCAGTCATGGATGGCGCCATGCTGGTAAAGCCAAAATCCATAACTTTAATTAATATGCCAGTCATTTGTCCATGTGTATGGACAAATGACAATAATGTCCCACTTATCCACTTGGCCATGCTCATTCTCCCTCACTTAACCACCTGAATAAATATTTTGTTTGCATTTATGGTACGTTTCCACTCCATACCAACATCAGTAAAACATCTTCTGGAATATAGATTATGCAGGAAGTTATGGGGTGAGCCACTTTTATTTGACTTTCCCCCACTTGTAAAAAAGCAGGTATCCTTTTTCTCTGAGATTTCAACTTGCTACTCCAAATATTCAAGTGATTGTCAGTCACATGCTTAGCTGAATAAGACAGATGCTGAGCCAGCTGATTAGGTGATCTATGTTGTTAAAAGATGACTAAATTTAGGAGTTTCAAACTCAATTTCACTAAGCGCCCACACAGAAAATTGAGAATCACATCAAGGGACAGCAGTGTAGTTTATTGATTGAGTAAAATATCTGACTGTATTATTGATTGTCTCATATAGTCTCCTCGCTTAAAGTTTGGTCGACATAAAGTCCTTAATAGTCAGGAAAAAAGAGCCTTAATACAAAAACAGCCAGACCAGAAGGTCGGAAAAATTGACAATCAACGGAAAAGAGACAAAAACTTGTGGAAAACGTTACGCACTAAAGCTTTAAGTCACACACTAAAGCTTTGATTAACGCACTAAAGCTTTAAAGGTTATGTTTTTTTCTATCAAGGAACGTCCATTGCATTCCAGCTATTGCCAGATTGCCTTGATACAAAGCTAATTAAGCTTACCAGCTGCACAAAACTCGCTGTATTTCTCGATATGTTTAGAAACTGATGTTGCCAGACGACTTTTGTTCGCAGAAACTAAATTGAAGCTAATTGCCTGTTCTGAAGTGTCTGTTTTTTTTTTTAAATCTTCGTGTCCTCCTTGGTTACAAGCATCTGCGTAAAGGAGGGGTGTGGTAGTGCGTGACAACGGAAGGTTGTGTTGACCATGCTGTTGTCATTATTTAGACTTCCTCATGGGGGACAAAGAAACTACTTACGACAGCTTTAAGGGAAATATGATCATCATTTGTATCTTTTATGACCCCACAGAGGATGACAAACAAACCCAAACACACTCCAAATATGGTATTTTATAACCCTATAAAGTGTGAAGTTGATGGTGCAGGCCCCCTGGATGGTGGACAGGAGTCCTTTTAACCCTCATGTTGACCTCGGGTCAAATTGACCCGTTTTCCTATATCAATGTTCTTTTTAACTACCCAATTGTAATTCCACAAAATAACATGATTGATTCCACCTAACGCTTTGGCAAGTACAAATCCCTACTTTCATTCAATTCGGGGTGTCTTATTCAATTTTATAGCATTTGAAAAAATTGAAGTGGTTTCAAAATAGTGTAAAAGTAGAGTAAAAGTTTACATAATCCAGTCTGTGATTATCCATCAACATACATTCCTTTAATTATAGTCAAAATAATTTCTGCTTTTCTACCTCGTACATATGGTATAATCTCTATAAGTTAGTGTTACGTAGTTTTGAAAACATAAAAAAAGACAAACATTGGAAAAAAGTGTCAACAGCGTTGAAAAATGGGACAAAAACGTGAGAAAAAGTTAAAAACACTGATAAAAAAAAAATCCTCAAAAGTGTTGATTTACAATTTTGACGGGAAGAAAACACAAGGGTTTAAAAAAGAAATGCAAATGCCAACACAAAGCCGACATCAGGTGAGAATGTCATTCCAAACAAACGGCCAGATGAAATGAATCGTCACAGTAAAGGGACTTATTCTACAGTGTTGGGCAGCTGATTGGAGAAATGATTGGGGTGGTGAGACAGGAGGGAGTGGAGGGGAGACGGTGCGGGAGGGATCGGAGGTCCTGATTTCTTTCTAGCAGGGGGCCGCTGCCCAAGTAGCCTGGCACCGAGCCAAACACACTGGGTTTAGTTTGTTATTGAGAAAGGCAAAGCAATCAATCCAGAGGCTGGAAGGAAAGGAGAACGACAAATTATTTTTGATAAGTCGTCTGAGGAAAACATAATCATGGCTGTGCGGTGTGAGCTTGTGATGGGCGTAAAAACAATATATATATATATATTTTTTTCCCCTCCATATCTGTTTTTTTCTTCTCTCTTTTAGTACGGTGTCTGACTGAAATTTTCTGGACTTGTGTGAAACCTAGGAAGGTGTTCCTTCCTCAGCTAGAGACAGATGTGTCAGAGCATGAGACGGCATGAAACTCTCCAGGGACTTTTATTTAAGTGTCACTGGGAAGCTTTACCACACACACACACACACACACACACACACACACACACACACAAAATTCTTTGTCAGAAGTGCTGAATAATAGTGCTGTACTAAGCAGACTGGGCCAATTAGGCCCGGTGGGACTGGGAACAAGCAACAGTCTGTGTGTCTGTGTGCGTGCGTGCGTGGACTATCCTTGAGTCATAGGCAGACGGCAGGACTGAACATCAGAATATTGTCCGACATCTGCCTGCCTGCCACTGCACAATACACACACGCAAACAATATGACAGCAGGGGAGGAAGGCGGCAATGGAATTGGAGGAATGTTAGCAAACCACGCATGGCCGTGCTGCTGTGTTGACAAGCTCCTGGAGGATATGACCTCGTCTCTGTACAGTAAAAACCAGGGTGGACACTGTCTCAAATATTGTACATGTACACTCAGAGCTGTAGGCTTGTGTCCAAAAGAACATCCCATACAAAAAGAATTGGTCTAATGAGTAGGAGTAGTGAGCGATAGAGATAGAATCTACCATTGCATATGGATTTCATGTCACAACATTATTATTTATTGTGAAGTCCAAATGGGATGCCATTTATACATAATATAACTTGATGAATAATCCAGTGAATTGAGTAAGGCTTAACGATTTTGAAAAATAGTCAAGGGATTTCTTTCCACCAATATTGCAATTGCGATTTAATATGATTATTTTTTAAGCTCTTTGTCTTCTGTATTATTCAACAAAGACAAGCAATACATCATTTTATTTCATATAGTGTGGACCACACAAGATTGATTAAACAAACTGTTCTTTCCTGGAGGCAAGAACTGTATGTGATGCATGAATTTATATGACAGTAGATAACATGACAGCGTCACATGGCACCCTTGGTTTTATTACAATGTCTATAAACGTTTTAAACAACAACTCAGAGTTATTTGAATGACAAAAATCTGCTCAAGGTACGGGCGTAGCGTTAACATGCCAAGTTGATGTTTTTTGTGCGGACTGATTTGCTCTCGCGCATCACAAGACCAAATAGCGGCCTTTGCAATAAGGGAATCGTGTTTTAACATATCTCGATATTATTGCAAATGCAATTAATGAGACTTTTTTCAAATTGCATGGGGCAAAATATTTGTTATAGGCAAAATGTGTGTCAAAACACCATTCGGTAAGAGAATCAACTTTTTGGATTTGGACAACAATACATTTTCCTCTGGCTCCACCCTGAGGCCAAAATGTCCATGTTTTCCTTCTATCTATCAAACTGGCTTAATAAGCATCAAAAAATCCTTACACACAGGAGGGAATAATTGAAATAATCAAGGGTAAGGAAAAAAAGGTAGGAGATGAAAGACAACAGAAGGAGTGGAAATCAAATGGACACGGACAGATAGGAGGGAGGGGAGGATTAAAGCAGAGACAATTACAGGAAAGGGCTAAGCAGGAAATAAAGGGAGACTGGAAGAGAAAAGTGATGGGAAGGAAAATGAAATTAAGTAATGTCTTGGGAGATGAGGTAGGAGGGAAGGCAAACAGAAAGACAGCAGAAAGTAGGAAGGAGGAGAGGAAGTAACAAAAAAAGAAGTGGAAGAAGGATGAAAAGGTTTAACTGAAGTTATTGGTGAGGAGGAATAAGCCCAGGGAGACACAGCTGCCTGTTGCTACAGTCGTATCATCGGCTCCTATGGGTGTTCCTCCAACACTCCAGAAGGTTCCACCTACACAACACACACTGCCTCACACATCCACTAGGCCCCGTCTGTGTGAGTGAGAGAGAGAGAGAGAGAGAGAGAGAGAGAGAGAGAGAGAGGCCGACACACACACACACACACACACACACACACACACACACACAACTGTCCTCTCAAGAACTCTGCCAATCCATTAAAAATAGTCCTCAGGGGCTAAACAGTCTGTTCTTTCACACATTACCACTCATTCTAAAGTACTGCTGTCTGCTATGCTGCAAAATGACTAGCTTCTTGTCTGATAACATTACACCCCAATGTGTACAGTCTATGGCCAATTAATACAGCATATACTGTAGACAGCTTCCTTAGCCTTTATTGACAAGTGTACAAACCGTACCATGCTACCTATTAATTTTCCACTTTTTACTTTGCCTCTCTGTTTAGATTATGAAGTTTGGGTACAACTTTAGTTGAAGGTATCTACATAAAAACACGGCCAGAGTAAACTCACACAAACTCCGTCGGCTCAGCAATTTGTTGAACTCCGATGTGGTTTCAAGAGTGGTTACAGTTATTCAAAACTTCATGCAGACAGCGATATGATGTTAGTGGCGAGGCAAAAGCGGTCAGCTAAATAAAACGTGGAAAGCCCACGGACTACAGTGCTTAACTTTTGGGAGCTTTTTGAAAGAATTGTTAATAAGAACAGGCTGATCAAGACCTGACCCGTACAAACAACAAAGTGGGCCTTATTGCCATTTGTCAGAAATGACCTTCAACTGCATCTCCTTCCTGTGTTTAAAATCTTGCTTGTGCACCAGACACATCGAACCAATGAACAAAGTGTATATGTGGGGTTTAGTGATGCATTTTGATTTGGTTAACTTTTTCCCAGTTTAAAAAGAAACCATAGGAAAACCCATCAAGTTGACCAACTCATCCAATGATTTGGACCAAAAAAAATAAAATGTAGATTTAAGAACACCCTGTAGCTCTTATTTCTGTATGTGGCGTGCATGCTAGAAGCCTAAAGACCCATTAGTGGCTGATTGAGGCCTTTTACTACATCCAGCGAGTACTAAACAGAACCAACAAACACTGGTTACAGTTTACAGTCTTACCAGTAGTTTTTTTTAAATAGGTAAAGTTCCTGAGGGTGCCACTAGCCAAAGGTCAAGGAATTTTCCCCGTGGGGGCATGAATTTGCCACTTAGCCATTCTCATGGCAATGTTTTTTATTCTTTAAGATATGTTGACTGCAAAGTTCACTTCCTGTCCTCAGGGCCGCACTGTAAAAACGAAACGAAAGGGGCTCAACAAATAAATAAAAAACAACCTGAGTTCTTACATGATCCAAAAACGTTACTGGTAAAAGTACATGAGATAGAAAACAGACATCTAGCAACAATAATGGGGATTAAGGCAATACGAAATCCTCAATGGCCAATCCTAGGGTGTCCATGAATATTCACACCGCATTTGATGGCAATCTGTCCAGTAGCTGGCACACACTAGTCAATAGATGGATTAAGATGCATTAGGAGGTAGGTTCATCTCAACGGCATGTTCTTTACATGTTTTTATTACACACAGTATGTGGTGTTCTGGTGTTTTCAGTTACTGGGGTCTTTTACTTGGGAAAAACCACCACAGTGTACTTAAATATTGTTGCTGACCAAGTGATTCTCTTCACTATCTTATCGGTTTCCATACTGTACCAACTTGTCAGCTGGAAACTTCCCATAACAGACGCTGGTCTCAACTCAACATCGACCAGGATCCCTGAAGAACGCTCCCAGCACCTTGTTGAATTTGGGCCTGAAGGTAAAAAGGGCCTAAAGGCAAAAAGGGGTCTTACCTTCATAATAGGTGGACTTGTGAATATTAATTTAGATATATTCTTTAGGTATAGTAGCCCAACTGATACTACAGTTGGCAGAGTTTAATTGCTTTCAATATACATTTCACAACAAGATTTAGATCCTATTATTGAGACCAAACAATGCAAACTCTCTCTGCTTCTTCCACCAACTGGTTTCCTTTCTACTCTCCATCTCTCTCCTCAGTCAGCTAGGTCCCTAAGCGATTGTTAATCTAATGCCACCAGTACAGGAGTTGATGCTGCACACCTGATGCCAGAGAGTCTCAGATGACACACTCGAGCTCAGGTACAATCTGACGGTGACAGGCCCAGGAGCCCTGCAGCTCCACCAATGTTTTTTAGAAGCCTCGGTCCCAGAGTGGATCATTAAACTGAAGAATACAGGTGGCAGATGAACCAAAGGCGCAAGAACTTGTTGGATCGCTCCCAAAACAGAGTTGGAGAAGAAAATCAAGCAATGGGATAAGAAGAAAGTTCTCCCTTGGTCTAAACGCCGCTCATTAGCAGAAACAAGGTATGGCAGTGAATAAAGTAATAGCGTGAATGGTAAAAATTAAAATGAAAAAAATAAGATGCCATGGAAAGTAGGAAAAAAAGACGCAGGGCTGCTGACAACGACGGAATGACAGTTCCATGCTGAATAGGCAGGAGTGTCTAATCTACTGTTAGACATCTGCATCAAAAAATGTCTCTACTCCGACAACTGTTCCGCTTCCTGTCAATTAGGTGCCAGGAAATTGCACGCACATTTGTCCAAGCAGGGGGAGAAAATAAATCACACATACACAAACAAAATAGTCGAAAGAGTACATGCACCCACCCGCGCATGTAACACACACCTCATAAAGCTGCAGCGAGTGAGCCATGATTAGTCTATCCCAGAGTCCCAGCATGCAGTGTGTGTGGCTATGCATTTGCTTGACTGAATGTGTGTGAAGCAGCTATTCTCTACGGTTTGTTTGACAAATAGAAAGTGAATGCAACGGAACCATAATTACACTTCCTGAGGTAGCAGTGACTTTGAAAGAAATGGAAAATAAAAAAAATAAAATGGGAGAAAAGAGAAAGAAATGGAGGCCTTGAGAAAGGGATGCTGAGGACCGCTTTTACCTGAATAGTGATGACGAGCTAAAATTACCAGACATGCAGAGCTGAATCAAGTGGAGCGCTGCCATGAGCTAGCAATTAGTCACCAGCACCCAGCAACACATGCTGCCTCCACACTTTCAAGTGAGACGAACTGTTCTTCTTACCCATTACTCCTAACATTGGTTGTGGCTGTAGGAAGAAAAGTCTGCTACTTTGTTTTAATTTCGGAATTAAACCTAATTGAGTTAATTTTGGCACAGGTTGAAAACTTCATGTACACTTTGGCAATTATGTTGGTGCATGCTGGAGGTTGTTGCTGCCCTTTGCCGCCTCCACAGCCCTAAACACCAATCAGCCATGTTGCACTTAGACATAACAAGCTCACCGAGAACCGCCACAACTTTTCTGACACTTGCTTCTCGCTTGTGACTTTTTTTTAATGAGGTAAAGGGTCAGTATCCCATTTTGACCTCAACACGGTTGTATGCCACATAAATGATGTCTACACAGGGGTGCTGTAATGTGAGGTAAACTGAATGGAAAGCGATGTCTGGAGAAAGTTTTTTTTTTTCCAACACAAGCTGATTGGCTGCAGCTGAAGGGTAGATGCTGTTTATTTCATTTGGTGCATGTTAAGCGCAATGTGTCGGATAGTCTGTTCTCACCGCCTGGCTGCTCTGTTCTCATCCCCTCGCAGAGGAGTTTTATGTAAGCCTCAACATCAACAGAGATCTTGGTCATGATTACTCCAATGGAGAGGAGAAGACAGGAGATAGGGTAAAAGAAGAAAAGTACAAGGAGAGAGGAGGGAAGGAAGAAGGTTAAAGGAGGGAAAAGAAAGGTTGATGAAAAAGTGAAAGAAATGAAAAGGAGAGAAAAAAGAGTTGAGATGAGATGGCTGGATGAGGAGCAAAGAAGGAAAAAGAGAAGAGGAGATGGGCCAAAAATTTGGAAACAGAACAAAGGAGGTGGAAGAGGGGAGGACAAGAAGAAAAAGGGAAAGTTTAGAATAGATCGAGCACATCACTCAAAAAGACATGAGAAAGGGATCTGAATGAGGAGAGGGACAGAATCTGTAGGAATAGTAAAACTATGGCACGCGCAGATTTTAAGAGGATGGAAGAATGAAGGGGTGCCATCAAGGAGTGTTTTGATGGGTGGTGATGATCAATGGGCGGTGTGTTTTGTATGTTAAAAAATAAAAACGTAATCACAAAAAAAATAGATGGGAAATTATATCAAGAGAAGAGAGGAGAGGAGAAAAGACAAAGAAGTTTAAGAGGAAAGGAAATTAGGTGAGAAGGAGGACAGAAAGAGGAAATATTGAAAAAGAAAATCTGAAGGACTATGGCAGTATGAGACAGGAACGATTTGACAAGACACATGTGGATAGAGGAATGGAAGGGAGGAAAGAAATAGAGAAGGAAGAGTTGAGGGGGAGAAGAGAATGGCAGCAGAATGTTCTGGCGTAATTGTTTAGATATGAAAAAAAACGTCTCACACACACACACACACACACACACACACACACACACACACACACACACACACACACAAATGTCAGTCAATCATCGGGAGTGCTGTGTGTTCTTTGTGTTCGTCTTATCTCCCCTGTCAGAGTCGACAGTTTGTGTTTGCTCAAACAGCAGATCAGGAGGCCGGCATGAAGAGACTATCGACTCCCTCCAGGCTCCTCAATAAACACATATCTGCATCCGGCGCCTGTCAGCCATCCAGCGGGTGGGGAGGTGCAGCATGGACTAAGGGTCGACCAATGTGCGAGCCGGCAGCTTTGTCCACCATAGCCGTATTTGCACAAGTTTAGTATTACCTGGTGATAATAATAATAAAAATAGAGGTGGTCTGATCTTAATCCCATGCAAATCTGCCCTGTCTTTAATTTGTCAAGTATAAGTTCCCCAGCAAATTACCTACCACATTTCCCCAAACGCTGAGGTCCTGTGATACTATTAGTCTCATGTTTGTGACTTGGCGGGTTTTTATATAATTTCTTTATTTATACCTTTTGCAAAGACAGATATGGGATCCAGGAGGGGGGTGGTCAACCTAGTCTGGAACACTGCCCTGACCAGAGACCTCCGTCCCTGAGTCGACGCTGTCGGGCTGACAGTGATGCTGGGTGGGTGCAGCCACAGCGGGGATGATTGGGTATGTGCATCTGGTAACCTCTGCCAGGCCGAGCCCAAAAAGATACGGAACCCCAACCCCAAAGTGCGGCATTTACATATCAACATACAGTACGTGTATATATATAAATACACTGAACAAAATTATTTTACATCACATTTTTGAGTGGCCTTTTATTGTGGCCAGCCTAAGGCACACCTGTCCAGTAATCATAACAGCATCTTGATATGCCACACCTCTGAGGTGGATGGATTTTCTCGGCAAAGGAGACGTACACAATTTTTGAGAGAAATAGGTCATTTGTGTACGTACAAAAAGTCTTAGATCTTAAAATTCAGCTCACAAAACGTGGAGGCAAAAATTAAAGTGTTGCCTTTATCATTTGTGGTCATATCTATAAAGTATACACGTGTGTATTTTTCCAGTTTATAAATATGTATGCCTAAATTCGCTGTCTCCCTCTTCTGTAACTTTGCTGGCTTCATAGATACTCATTACCGTTCTAAGAGGTCGACAGCTCATCACGATGATTGACAGGTGCTTGGCTGGAACATGACCGACCAAAGAGGAAGGTGGTTACAACAACATCACAAATCAATTTCAAGATGTGGCTATATTCTTAAACTTCTGTCATATATATAAAATAAAATAAAAAATAATTGTGATAGCAAAGTACATGTGTGCAATACTTAAAGATACAAATATTTGGCTTCGTTCAGTATTTGCATATAATAGCATTTAAACAATGGATTAAAAACAGAGACATCTAGTGTGTATATCATATGAGAATGGTTTGTGCTGTGCAGGAGGCTCCAGAGTGGTTGACTTTACAAGCCTGAATGTTTGATGCTGTAGATCAAACACTAGATACAACAGATCTATAGTGTGCCTTGGGGGCAGGTTGTACAGTAGGAAAGGCTCTGGTTTATTTTAGTTTCCAGGATGTTTCGGTAGTGGAAAAAGCTTGGATACACGCACAAAGATGAATGCTCTGAGAGAGATGCGACATAAAGACTCAATATATGAAGTGGAGGTTGTGGTTGTCAAGAATGCTTTTAAGGATAATTGGACATTAAGGAAAGTAAAAATGGTCCTAACCACGTGAAGGTCAATTCTTGATTTGGATGGACATTTTTGTGATACACAGAGTGTATGTATGTAAGCCTTCTGGAATAATGGCCCAGGGGAGTGATCAACAAACAAATAAAAGCCAGCCCCCTAAATATAAGCTGGGGAAAAACAAAGAAAGGGTGGATAAACTTGTGGTCCTGTTGTATTATGTGCCTGATTTAATAAGTCTTGCTATTGTTATTAACACCTTGTTGTTCTGAATCTTTAAGTGTTTTGTCTGATTTCAGTCACTGCGGGTGTATGCATGTTCATGCCGAATGGGAACCTTGCAAGTCAATGGGTTTTTTCACAACACGTTCCTGCAAATATTTCACAATAGTCAGGCCTTAGGCCTAGTTAAGAAACAAAGAGTTTCTGTCTACTGAAACGCAAAAACGCTTACATTTTAACCAGATACAGGGGGGGTTGAGTTTGTAATGCAGTAACTGCACAACAGATTCTTATGAACGGGTTCATATGATATTGTAAAAGTAAGGCACACCACAGGCTGAACTGTAATAGGGCAAACAGGAGCGGTAAAAAATTAGGCTTTGTACTTAAATACACACAAATATACAGTACTTATCACACAGAGGGAATTAGAAATAAAGATGTGTCACTTTCTGAAGTTGAGGTAAAGAAAAGCCCCGGTCAGTATTTCAGAAATTACTTGGAGTCTGTGTCTTCAGCTTGTGAACATGATAAGGTAAGGCTCATATTTTTTTTTTAAATCCAGGTTTTTTCTGTGTTTACTTTGAGTTTTAAAACCCAGACACTTGTTGTCAACTTAGCCTCTGATGCATAATAACCATCGCATTTCAGCTTTACGACCTTGTATCTCTTCCATTTATACTAAGAGAAGCACTTACAAAGCTGTCAATACAACAAAAAAGGAGCATAAAAGGTGGGTGGAGACTGGTATTAACTGATCTGTTCCTTCTTTAAAGGAGGAAGGTCACTCACTTGTACATGGTGTACTTTATCCCTCAATGTTTCAGTCCTTAGACAATCATCTGAAGGTCTAAAACAACATTTCATACAAGTCAGCAGTTTTTGATTCAATTTCGGGGTGTCAGAGAACAAAACAACTAAACCATATAAGTTAATGAATACATAAATAGTACGCTGTGAAACACAAATAAAACACCGGCTAGACAACATGATCTTTCAATACAAGGTCTGTATTGAATTACCTACAGGACACAGCCATTATCTCCATACGAAAGATGATTATCGAGTATGGAAACACATTCATTTTTTCTGCTGAAGTCTGCAGCAGAGTTGCTGAGAGATTTCACGAGGGAAATCGACATTAATTTGCTCATTTGGTCTTCCTCAAGAGAGCACTGAACAGTATAGTGTGTGTCATGTAGAAAGGAATGCAACAGACTTCATATCTATTAGGGTTTATGAGAAAAACAAAACACATTAAAGGATGCAGAATGTGGACAAGCACTGAATATGTACATGTACAAACCACACACACACACACGCACACACGCACACACACACACACACACACACAAGTGGCAAGTAGATATCAAACCACTGTGATCTTGCCATTGATCAGCGTGCAGATCAAAGAGAGGAGCATGCCGGCAGAACTGTGTTGGCTAATTACCAGGTCCTGTAAAGGATTTCGGTCTTTAAGCATGGCCTTTGGGCCTCGCTCCCATAGCAGGGATCCTGTGATCAGTTGCACGCAAGACCTGACAGGCATGGAGATGAAGCCTACGATTATAAACACTCAGCTGGCACATGTTCACCATGACTGATTGGCCTTGGCGCTGCCAGAATTCAGTGCTTCCCTGCAGAGGAGGCATCTGTGAGCCTCACACTGATGTTTTTGTTGAGTGTACCTTAAAATCTCGTTTTTCATTCATGCTTTTTATTGCGCTTTTCAACTGGCTTTATCGCCAAGGATGGCATCCCCGCCTCCAGCATTACTGCTCTTGATTGAGCGTGGATGTGATGATATGGGACGGCAGAGAGTGATATTGTTTCCAAGTCATTGACTTATAGGTCCGCAACACGTTTAACACATTTACGCTGTGTTGGCCCAGTTTTTAAATTACATACTGTGCTGTGCTAATGTTTAGTTTGAGCCTAGTCTCGCATTGGTAGACCTCTCACAACAGCGCTGCAGAGGAGGGTCTGGGCCAGTACACACAGCATTCAGGGATGGGAGAAAACCATGCTCTGGTTTATTGGCATTTGTTTAAACCAATCACAATTGTCTCGGAGGGCGCTAAGCGCTGGACACGATAACATAAGGACATACAGGCACTTTAATGTATGTTATTCGGCTACTCCGCATGTTCGGTGCACACGCACGTAACCAGGATACTCCAAAAACTTGATCAAAACCATAGTGGTAATTTAACAGAGAGAGAGAGAGAGTTTTGATCTTATAGTTTTGGATTCAGGCCAGATCCAGGCTGTCAGCTGTGAGTCCCTTGCTGGAGCTCAGGCCTGAATGAATCAGGCCAGGTCAGGCTTTGGTCGGCGGATGAGCTACACTTCACACTGAAGGTCTTCCACCCGGCGACCTTATCACAACCTAACACAGAAAAGGTGTGTGTGTGTGTGTGTGTGTGTGTGTGTGTGTGTGTGTTGCCTGGCAGACCACCAAGTACACCCCTACCTCTGCTGTCAATCTTGCTCTCACACTAGAACAACCGGGACATGTGGCCTCTCCACTCTCCGACAGTGTGGCAAACAGACCAACACACACGTAACACTCACCCACCCACCCACCCGCCGCGCCGGGGCTGCTGACGGACACACGAGCTTGCTGCTGTACCACTCTCATATTTCAATTACTCTGTCTCTCTCTTACTCTCCATGCTCTCCATCTCCATCTTTCGAAACTACATGCACACATTGCTCCCAGCAGCGGTTTATTTTCAACTTTTACTAAAATCCACCACCTGCCCACACCGAGTCAAACCAGTATTTTGTCTTCCATGCATGGACCACCGCCATGCATAAAACGATTGGCTGAAAGAAATAAAATTGAACAAAATGGAAACTCTACCTCTACCCCCACCGACAGTAGAAGACGAAGATTAGCGAAGTGACAGAGGCTCTGATAGCCACTCATCCGTATAATCACATCCTGCTATTAGAATACTGCAGCTATCTGATGCCATTTGTTATATCAGTGGATGAGCATTAGTGCTCATTAGTCACATGCATTAGCTCCTGCGTTGGGTCTGACAGACGATTCGGCGTGGGATTAATACGTTGACGTAAGGCATGAGGCGGAAGAAGGTTGATAGACATAAAGGGTGGATTGATGGATGGATGGATGGACAGGTGGATGTATTGACAAGTGGGGTGATTGACAGATTGATGAAAGAATGGACAAGTATGTTTACCGGGAGAACATAAATTAATGGATAGTTATCGAGAAGGGTTCTACCACATTAAGATTTTTGCAGATGCCAATACTTTTTAATTTGAGATAATAAATGATGGTACTTGTCATCCTTAAATGTGGAATTTGCCACAAAAAAGAATTTTACAAATATACAAATTTGCTGGTATTGAAAAAAGTAGTCCATCGGCAGAAAATGGATCAACAGTTTTGATGAGATTTTGATTAATGGCATTCTGTAATTGTAACTGTAATTCCTCAGGCAAGCAATGCCAACATTTCCTGGTTTCACTAAAAAAACTCAAATTAAAAACTAATACTATGACACATGTCAGGGGGGACAATACATTAGGTGCTCAGTATAAATGTAGATTGGTCAGGTGCCTCACCTGATAGAGCGTGCTCTACCAGGCCCTGTGCTCCATGTCATTCCCCTCTATCTCCCCTTTCATGTTGTTCGCTCATCATTTTTACATTTTTCACTCATTAGTTATCAGTCTTTTTATGGCTTTTGTACTGGTACCTTCCTACAACTACAGACCAGAGCCAGGATTGGGAGACCTCTGGTTCTTTACAGAAACATATCTGTAATGCTGGGCCATCACAGGCCTGCAATAACCGTGCTGTACTTGGAGCTTGGGCCGACAAAATGTAACATGCATAACTTGTGCAAGGCATGGTATTATCTGTACTTACCACAGAGTCCAGGAGAGCCTTTTGTAACGGAGACAGTAGCCAGTATCCAACACAGCAACTCCCCCATCATCTTTGGGTTTTGGACTGTTGGTCAGAAGAAAAAAAAGCTATTTGAAAACATCACCTGGGCACCCTCCCAACCCCTTTTTTCTGAGGGGGGTTGTTTTTAAAGCGCCAATGATTAATTGAAAAATACCTGTCTCCACATTAATTGACGATGAATATAAACAGCATCAGTCCAGATGTACTCGTACATTTCTGCTTTACATGCCTGGGTCTCTGCTCTTTGTTTGCTCCGTTCTTATTAAATCATATTCAGCTCCACTATTTGCAAATAGCAACAGTCCAGTTCCCCAAGGGCATCATTAAAGTTTAATCAAATCTGAATTAATTGTGCGTGCTTGTGTAGAAGCCGATCAAAATCTCTCATTAGAATC
Organism: Etheostoma cragini; assembly: GCF_013103735.1. Taxonomy (NCBI): domain Eukaryota; kingdom Metazoa; phylum Chordata; class Actinopteri; order Perciformes; family Percidae; genus Etheostoma; species Etheostoma cragini. The sequence continues at coordinate 2,394,183 of NC_048429.1, forward strand.
AATCATTCGGGTTAAGGACTTCCATAAAAATAAAACAGCAGTGCTGATGAGTTCTGGAACAAATATGTAATCAAACCAAAACACAAAAAGGTGTATGACGGTGACACTGGCTAATAACTGATTTCACTGAAGCTTAAATATCCAGTACAGATCACAGAAAGGTCGGTCCTTAATGACAACGTGACAAATGGTCTGCCTCCACATCTGACTTTCATCTCAGTGGGTGGGGGCTGGACCAACCCATGTAAATGTTAATCAATAGCACATCCCTATTAGAGGCAAGCAGATGCCACCTCCACCACTGTGCCACTCCATATCTTGTCAAAATAAAAGCTTGGCTCAGGACCACAGCTAGGGCACGCACACACACACAAAAATGCACGTTGTGTATGACGGATGAAAGAGGAGACAGAAGAAAGAAAAGGTTGTCTGCGGGAGTAAAAGAAGTATGTTAGTTGAAGGTGGCCAACATGATTTAGAGCAGAGTGGGAGCCAGGGTGCTGCTGAACTGGCTAAAGTAATGAGGCTGGCATAGCAGGGAATACGGCTAATATGGTGAGATCAAACTAGTGGTACACCTCTAGGAACACGCTCCCCGGGATCCCTGCACTTAGATGTGACACCCTGCAGACTCTCTCTCTCTCTCTAACACACAGAGACCACACAAGTTAGTTAGGTTTCAGATGCATGAAAATGGCAGAATCCCAGGGAAAGCTCATGAACATTGCAACAGTGCTTAGCTTCAATTCGAGATTAAAATGTTACCAAAGATGTGATGCAGAGAAATAGTGTAGGGAAAATAGATGAAAATCATCAGGTTATCAAATGGAAGATCCGTTTTACTGCAGTTATAAAGTGGCTGTGGAATACGTGTTTGTAAGTTATGTGTTCACTACATACCTCTACTTTACAAGTAGCCTACTGTATGATTATCAAATGGTGCATTAAGGTATTGCTGAGTGTATTTCTGTGAGGACTGTTTGATATTGCGATGATTTAGGCGTCAACACATGATGTTGGAGTGGGATGCAATGCACATGGACCAAGTGTTCAGAAATGCAAAATATCTGATGAGCTTGGCTTGATCTGGTCAGCCTATAATTTTCATTAAACTGCAACATAAGTATGCTAACACATTTACATAGTAAATATCATAAGCATTATGACATTCAACAACTGTTATGCTCTGCTAACTTCAGGTTTTCAGTTATTTGTTAGTTGTTAAAACTGAAGTTTTTACAGCTCCTTTAGCTTTTGTTTCCATTTACATATTTTATTTTTTATTTTGGCAAAAGGTCAAATTCAATAAAACTTGGTCCATGGCACAAAAAGTATTTACGTGGTTGTTTTTGACTTTGCCGTAAAGGAGTGGATGCGCAAAATGGGAAAAGGAAACACCTTTGCCGAATAAGTTCTCATGAAGTCGTTGTCTTCGAGATCGGCATCTTCTCGGATACTCTTGAATATTATGTCTTCATCTCCGCACAGCATGCAACATGGCCAATGCTAGTTGACATGAACTTGCTCAATTGAACCAAATTTGGGCAGACCTTCAAGTTTTCTCTTTCGTAGATGCGTGATGATGTACCCGCAGCTTTTCTTGAAAAGAGAGTTTCTGTGCTCTTGGTCTAAAATAAAAAATAGGTCCTGTGTTATTTATATGGAAAACAGATGTGCGGTTATCTTTTAGGCATGCACGTTTTAAGGTTTGTTTTGGTTTTCAAAGGTATTTTGAAACACAAGGCCAGCAAATGAACACACACTTATGTAACATGCAATCAGCCGTGTTAGTGGTAGCAGCGATCCTTCCCAAAAATAATCCTCCTGGCCTTCACACCTGCCACTGCAAAAAACTAAATGAGCAAGAAAGGGGCCTCGTCAAATAAACAATGAGACACGATTAAATGACATTATTATAGCAAACTAGCTCAAGTCATCAGGGAGCGAAAGAAAGAGGGGTTTAGATTTGCATCCTTCATTAGGTAAAGGAGTTGTTTGAATGCTGGTGCGTTGTGTCAGAACACGTTGATGCCAAAGCAGACGTTTATGTTCACCGTGTAAAGCATCCCTCTCATTTAAACTCTACAGGCCTGTCAGAGCTGCCTGAGCGAGGCAATCGCTCACTCTCAAAACTCATACAGTACACACCCGCTCATGCAAAAAGAGGCTGTATTCATTCAAGCATTCTCTAAACTAATAAACCTGACTATGGACTTAGCCAGTCTTAGTCTGAAGTGTCATTAGAAGTGGCAGGCAGCTGTGGCAGCCTGTGAGGGGCTAAGAGGCTTGAGCTCCCACCGTCTGTAATCCCCGCAAACAAAGTACACGGCCATGCTGCAAAATAAATATAAAAGTAAATAATTCATGCAAACATACTGGCTCTCACACACACACACACACGGTATTACAGTAGGTGATGCGAAAAAGATGCTCTCGAAAACTTCAAAGCGGCAGTGAAAATGCAAAGTCATGTATATGGCAATCCGCCTTAAAAAGTAATCTGACACGCTGACGGCTACGTGAACAAGCATGTGCTAGGCGCGTATATACACATACACACACACACACACACACACACGCACACACACACACACAGAGTGATTTCACTTTTAGGGAGGCAGCATAAGAACATTTGGCAGAAAGACACTAAGTGGTAATAAAGGCCAAGGCTTATTAATAGGATCTGACAACAACCCCCCCCCCCCCCCCCCCCCCCCCCCCCCCCCCCCCCCCCCCCCCCCCCCCACACACACACACACACACACACACACACACACCCCTGATAGCTGTAAGTTATTGGAGAGGAGGTAATGTTGCCGGCCAGCATCTTCCTATAGCCACATTTCCACTCTGAGATGAAACAGCTAATTGGACGTGGGACCTTCTCAGCTCTGCAGACTCTAGTAATGGATTTGGTCGAGGAGAGCCTCCTCCCATCCCGCTTTACTTCATATTTTATAATCCTCTGGTTTATTTGCTCCTCTGCCCCCCAACCGAAACAAACCTAAAGCCAAACCCTCCATTTTAATTTAAAATACAATTTAACCATTTTTAAGGCTCCTACTGTTGAGTCATCTTTGAAAGGAGAATGCTTTTCTTTCAGTTTTTTTTTTTTTGAAAGGGCTTTATTTTTCAAACAATCCTCCTAAGAAAAACGACCATATAGGTCATCTGTGCAAGCTGCTTATTAGGACCCACTTTCACGTTTATGGTAAGGTGGCGAGCTTTAATGGCAATAGTTAATATGAAAAACAAAAAGGAGGAGCAGACGTTTAGGGAGGTGGTTTGGGTCGATGGACGGGTCAAGCAAACACAGGACTTTCACCATGTGAAACCAAAAGTCTACATTGACTTATTTTACAACACATACATTACACATTACATACATTACATAACGTATTTAACGTACTTCTCTTACGTCACCTACAATTTAATAATTTTCATGGTTTCCGCCAGAAAAGTTGTTTAGCATGGTGGCAAAGAGGGCCCGGTTGGGGCCAGTCATAGACTGATGGCAGCATGAATATAGGGCCCAATAGTTCATGGATGGAAAGGTCCACCACTTTAAGCCAACTGGAGATTCAAAAATATGACTAAGTTTCCAATCAAGCCGCCACTGTAACTGTAGTTTACCAATAGCCACCAGGTATGAGGACAATTTTTTCATTACATCATGAACAACATGAGCATCCATACCGAGGGAAACTCGTTAGCATAAGGCTTCATGTAAATGACTAGTTTTTCCCAATTCTTGTTGTCTTTAATTTACTTTCAGTTGGTATGTCAGCTTTTTCATTGAGGAAATATCCTGGAAAATCTCAAACCATTGTTCTTTCCCTGGGGGCCCTGTTCCTTGTTTGTATCGCTATTTTTAGCTTTTCTGATGGTCTAATTGCCTAATGATGATCAACAAACAGAGGTCACCGTAATAAAAGAAGGGTGGGCCACCTTAATCATCCACTGCAACATGACTAGAAAGAATAGTTCTTTCCCACATAAACTCCCCTGGTCTCCTAATCTTTTCTCTTTTCAATTTCAGCTCACTGCAAAGCTATCAGGGCATTGGAATATTCTTTTAAAACACTCACAGCTATTACATCTTCTTATGTTGAAGTGTTTATCTCCGTCTCTCTCTCTCCATCTCTCTCTCTGTCTTTCTCTCTGGCGCTCCTGGTGTGAGTTTTTCTTTGAAATGCTTTCTAATTAGCACGTACAACACACAGACAGGGTCAAATTAAATTGCTAAGATACAAGGAGGTTGAGGTCAACCGCTCTGCGAAGACCGTCAGCACGGATAATTGGGAGATATATATTTTTTCCCCTCTCCTTTGCTAAATATCCATGATCAAAATGACACCGGATGGCACACCGACAGTTTGGCAGGGTGGCGGTATGCCGAGGCAAAGACACCTTATGAAATATGAAATTATTTTTAGAGATAGAGGAAGACAAGTAATTAGGAGTGCAGAGAGAAAAATCACTTTAATGTCTCCTCTCACTGTCTTAACTGAAACGCTGCTGCACCTGGAAAACCACTTCTGTAAAAAGTGATATATTGCGGCCATTATTGCCTTTATGTACTAAGATGATCTAGTACTTTGACTGGAATATGTAATAACTAACTAATAAGCAGTAATTGGGACTAAAGGAAGCCCTTAAGAGACCATCTTTTGTGTAGATCTCATTAATTTCAATGTTCTCTAGTTTCTTGGTTAATGCATCCTTCAACTGTTCAACAGTTCTGATTGGAGAATGTTTATTTTTGCAAAGATATCTCTAGGTAACTATAACCAATTATTTTACCTCTCAGGACTGCTTGCCTCGCCATTTTTATTCCATTCTAAGTAGTCCTTAAAGATGCAGTAGGTAAGACTTATAAAACTAACTTTATTTCATATTTACTAAAACTGCCCCAATGTCCGAGTAGAACTACATGAAGCAATGATTGAAGATAAAGAAAAATCCAGCTCCTCTAGCACCACCTACAGCCTGTAGTGCGATTTGCAAAAATCCACAGCTCCCTGTTCAGATCCTCCAATCAGAGAACACACATTGTCCCTCCTTGGGGGAGGGGCTTATGGGACCGTTTGGGCTTTAGCAGAAAGGAGGGGAGGGGTGTTCAAATTCTTTGGGGATCTTTCCGATCCGACCTAAAGCGCCACCAATATCCACTTTGATTTTATCCTCCACTCGGTTCCAAAATGAGTTTAAAGTAAAGTAAAGAGGACCACGGTCTGACAAGTGGGTTTTAGTTTTGTCTGGCCAGGTTTTAAGATATCCGTCAATGAGAACATCTCACAGATACAACAGAGAACTAACAGAAACAATGTTTGGCAGAAACAACGTCCTGGTTGCTCAGAAAATATCCACAGACAAGTGCAGCTGTGCAGGCCATACTTCAATAGAAAATAACTCTCAGCAGGAAAAAAACAAAGTCTGAAATGTCCTGAAATGAATGGAACTCAAATAAACAAGGAAAATAACACACATTCAAACATTAAAAACCCTGTTATTGGTTCTGGAAAATGGCGACACGAAATGTACAGTCCTCTATTCTCTTTTGGATTTGTAACATAGATCAGGACCCTTACAGCAATTTTGAATTCTACATTCCACAAGTCCGTCCATGATTTTGTTACCACAAAGTATTGGGCTCTATATTAATGCTGCTATCAGTCGGTGTCTGGCCCAGCACGGGTAAAAAGAACCTTTCCACCGAGCTATCAACTTTTGTGGGGGAAACCCTGATAACACTGGGTAGATAGATTTCATACTAAAAGGTAAATAGATGATCTGCACAACATTAGAGAATGGGTTTGTTGGGTAATGTAGGAAATTACAAACTTGAGTTGTTTCCCATGAAGTTTAAGTTTGTGCATCAAAAAGGCTGAATGTATTATTTATGTAGCAAGTAACTCGAACATTTTTAATTAAAGTGTATCAGTGTAAAACAATTCCTGGAAGGATTTTACCCTCACAGACAGCAAGTCTGTTTATATTAATGATCGCCAACAGCAGCACAAACTGCCAGCATGTTTGGATCGGACTTTAAAAAAAGAAAAATAAGTAAAAGCACATACTGTATGAGCCAAACTCAAGTTTGATCTGAAAAAAATAAAAAAAATAATCCCGACAACAAAAGAGCACTCTGGGAAAATAAGAGAGAGCAATATGTCAGCATGGTGGCACCTTTAAAAGTCACCGAAATGCCAGGTCACCCTGCTCAACGGGGAGAATCAAACCACACAGCGAGTGTGTTAGAGCACCTTGCATCACACGTTGAGTTTACATCACACAAAAACACACACACTCAAAAATAGAGCACCAGCTGACCGCCGCTGTCAACAATTCTGTCATCGACTGCCTTTGATTTCTTCATTACAAGGAGGCGACAACACATTTTCCCTCTCCTCTTTGATCATTATTCCTTTAATAAAAGGTGGAAGGAAGATGTGTTTGCTAAAGCTTGTGTGGGTCGCACAATGTGTGTGAGTGTGTGTGTGTGTGTGTGTGTGTGTGTGTGTGTGTGTGTGTGTGTGTGTGTGTGTGTGTGTGTGTGGCTGGTACTTGGGCTGTATTGTATGTCGCTGGCATGTTGTCGCACACAGAGGTGGGTGGGAGGATGATGAAGCAAATGGGTGTTAAAAATTTATTTCAGCTTCATTTATTATTCACGCGGACGGGTGCGCTGTACAAACCGATGACGACACCCCGTTCCGGAAAAAGCCTCCCACAATTCCCTGCGACAGCTGTTGGCACGACCTGCTGAGCTTTGCAGCAGAGTAAACAACGTCTCCTCTTACCACGCTTTCCAAATGTAACTGTTTGACTTGGGCTCCGAAACAAACTTGAACTGAGGCGAATTCCTGCTTCTCCCTCCCTCCCCATCTCCCTCTCCAATCTCTCATCATATCTTAGCGTTCACTGAACCTTGAAAGCTCTCAAAGTAGAAAATTCTTGGTAACTGAAATATGAGATGTCTGCTGGGATGTAATCTTGGAGCTCACACACCGACTAGCACAATCAGACAGATACTGTGTTTTAGGAACATGCTGCTTTTTTTCAAAAGCAATTCAAAAGAAACCGTAACAAAAAAAAACACATCTCTCTGCGATTGTGAGAACAATCCCTCTTTTCAAATTAGCTCCTCCAGGCACAGAGGCTGCAGTGTGCCGCGTTGTGGCACTTTGTAGGTTTACCAAGGTGGGGCTGTACATTTTTGTGGGAGTAATCCCTCTGTAAGGAATAATCCCTGCTATTGAATAAATAGGATACAGATTATAGACATGTACCCCGTGCGCCCTCCATTAAAACAAATAAACACAAAATGTCTACAGCCACCGCAAAACACATGGCACAGAACAATGTCGCAATCTACGTACGCTACCCATGATAACCCATGACCCTCTACATTATGTAGATACACATGCAAGGTAACGTTTTCAATTTGTCTGTTTTGTCAAGTTGCCTAAAAGTTCAAAACCTCATAATATTCTATTTACGTCAATATAAATCACAGAGAAGAGGAAAATCTGTGGTTTCATTTCCTGTCTTTTTGATCGACCACTAATTATGAAAGACACAGAATAACACCGCCCTCTTTAGTGGTTTCTTTTTTCTGAGTGTTAACTGCATATTCATGAGTAGGGTTGGGCATCGCTTGGATTTTTTACAATTTTGATTCCAATTCAAATTTTTCCGTCTGATTGAGGGGTGGAGTTGAAATGGGTCACATTCTTATTTCACAAGTAAGAAGAAGGGTTATTTGGACTCAATGGTGGTTGCAGTTTTACAGGCCTCAAAAACAATTACATAATAGAGATACATATGTATAAAAAGATTAATATTATATTTGGTCAATTTCCAATTACAATCTGCATTACTGTTTGATCACTAAGCAATCATTAATTTTGTGTTATCCTGAAGTTTGAAAATTCACACAATATTAAGTCGGAACAGTACAATCCCACCGAAAGCACTTGTATCACAGTGCTGATACAGAAACGATGAAATGAATGACTATTCTACGTGAAACTAATTTCACACACGGAAAACCTGTGGTGATTTGTGTACATAGTGTACACAACACTGCAAAAAGTCTTCCCTGTTGCTTACGCCCATAAACATAGTTGGTTACAAAAGCCCGCCAAGAAATAACTCAAAGACTATTTACATTGGAGCGTCTCTGAAGTGCTGGGGCGAGGGGGAGAGAGTTCAGTGGTAGACGGTGGTGGAGTCACCAGGAGGAGAAGGAGAAGGAGGAGGAGAAGAAGAAGCGCTCTGCTTGGCTCATTACAGCCGCTGAAAAAGAAAGCTTTGAACAACACAGCGTGTTTGGAACCAGGAGTCGCGCTACTGAGGAGCCATGTTTAATTAAATGACATCAGAGACTCTGGAAGAAGGTTGAGGTGGAAAAAGTACGGGGAAAGGGTTTACCTTGATTTATTTATTTAGCACACGTACAAAAAATAGGGCTGCGTGACATGAGGAAAATAGGCGATAGGCGATAATGTTGAATATCGAGAAAAACCATATTACTTGCGATAAACGGATGTCAAAGCAGAGCTCGACATAAAAGCTCTGGAAAGGAAACAAATAAAAATGTCTAATTCTGCTAAAATACAACAAATTGCTTGTTGAATTGCAACCAAACAAAATCATTTTACAACATCCTTGTTTTGACAAAATTGAACACTGACTTAAACATAAACACTTCCGTTGTGTACACTTTGCACCGGCGGCCCAAGTTTTAAGAAATGTTACGAAGTCGCAAATCCATGACTCTGCAGAGCTGTCCACTCCACTGAAATCAAACGTTTGTCTGCTCTCTCTCTACTTTGAGGAACGTCAAAACGTGAAAAGCGTGGACAGATGCGTTCCAGTGGATAATATGACAGCTACAGTAGCTTGTGAAATAGCAATGCGTGCAACTCAATTTAAGGAATTTACTGGTCAGACTACATACTGCTACTAGGGGAGATCACAATCAGTTTTATTTCTAATATACTGAAGTTTTGGAAATAGTCAGTTTGGCACAAAGACGTATGATATAATACACGTGACTCAGAAAAACAGTGTTGGGAAAGAATGGTATTACTTTACCAAAAGTTATGTTATTATTACTATTACCGGCTCACAATTTTCACACCCTAACATTTAACTTGATCAAAAACTACAGTCTAAAATCATAAGATACAATCTGCGAAGTATGAGCTGTATTTCTGACAGAGCCATTCAAGTTCCTCCTGTTTTCAGTCTTTGTGGTGCTAAAACGATACCAAATGAAGCTGATGCCAATTAGGATGGCAAACGAGCACGAGCACCAACATGCTGAACAGTTTGTTCTCACCAGAATTGATTGTAATAAGACATGTTGATGTTTAAAGATGCTGCTTGGCTTCAGTGGGGAGTTCTAATGAGATATGATCTACCTTTACCTTATAACAACAACAATAATAGTATGAGTCACACTTTAACTTTTTTAATCGCAGAAATGTGGCAGCATTCCACAATAGCTGAACCCCACTTTACTTATAAAGTACATGTATGAATGTGTGGGTGTTTTTCAAATTTCCATGCTGACAAAGAGTGCAACAGGCTGCTTGGCCACGTCTCCATTCTCCTCACTAACTTGGCCTTTGAGAATGGGAGAATTCTAATGAGTTCTTCCCTTTCTCGCTCACAATGATTTCTCTCACACACACACACACACACACACACTTTAATGAGTGTGCCTTGTGCTTTCCTCATTAGCCACACAGAGTTTTATCGCAGGCATCAAACGCAATGCACCGCCACCCCTGACAAGAGAGAAAAGGGAGGAAAGAGATCTTCCCTCTTCTCTCCTTCCACCTCTTTTCCCCCCCTCTTTCTTCTCTTCTGCTTCGGGGTTAAAACATTTCATTATGTAGCCACATCCATCCACATATCCTGAGATATATATATATATCTATCTATCTATCTATCTATCTATCTATCTATCTATCTATATATATATATATATATATCAGTCTTTCTAAGATGTTGACTAACTTAGATCGCAGCCAAGATCTCTCCTGGCCGTTCTTTCCGTGGGCTGAGGGAAGCTATTGTTGCTATGGCAGTGATGCATATCTTGCCATGTAGAAATGGAGAGGTGGTAGGAGTGAGTTGACAGGGGAATAAGAGTGTGTGGCCACCCGCTCAACCCTAACTCGATATAGCCTCCTGGCGCAGTGCAGAATGTAAAAAAGCCAAGAAGAATACCTACACAGAGAGCTCTGACTTGGGTAGGATGAGCTTTTCAAAAAGAGTTTCAAGTGTCAGACATCAATGTCACAATAGCATGAGTTGCATACTTGTTTTATGACTGAAGCATCAACATGACAGCAGCCTGTGATGCACAAAGTCTGTCATTGTAGTAAGGGCGGCGGCGGAAATGAATAAGACCACGGCAATCTTTTCATTTTGTTTTTCAGAAGACGAGTTTGTCAAAAAAATTTCAGATAGACTTGAAAAGACAATGGAGGGTGGAATAATGTGCCGGAGTGACTGAAGGGTCTGAAGAAAAGGGGGTTCGTTTTTCAGCGCGAGATGCCTGGAGCCACTGCAGAGTCATTAGAGTAGATTTGTCACATTAACAAAGGAGGAGGAATCAGCCCTTTTTAAAGAGGGAAGAAAGACACAGACATGGAAACACAAAGAGGGGGGGGGGGGGAAGGGAGGAGAATAGGAGGAAGAAAGTGAGATTGATAGAAAGTGGGGGAAATCTGAAATCATGAGCAGAGGATACTTTTTTTGGAGGGAAATCTGTTAATGCCCTGTAATAAAAGAAAACAGGAAGTTAAGTTTGTGATTTAATGTCATTTAAATTACCTGTCAATAGGGTTGGGCATTATTCTGATTTTAACAATTCTGATTCCATTTCCGATACTTCCTTTTGATTTAGATTCTTTGAGGCATGGTGGAGTAGAAAAGGGTCAATGCTTGTCATGCTTAACAGCTGAAGCACAGTTCAGATAAAAGATTTGCAACAAAACGAAACCGTTTTAGAGCGTTGCAGCGGTCTGAAGCGGCCCGTCTCAGCTCGACTCAAACCAGCTTACTGTGTCGCTGCGACTCAGCCGGTCAAATCTCCAGAGGCTGGTTTTAGCAATAAAATGAGCCATAATCTATTTTATTTCTACGTTACATACTGTTAACGGGTCAAAATAGCAGATAGACAAAGCCTTAATGAGCATCCGCAAGCACGATACATACGATACATTTATTTTTTAAAGATAATTTTTTGGGTCTTTTCCCTTTATTGAAACACATGAGAGAGATGGGGGACGACACGCAGCAAAGGGCCGCAGGTCCGATTCCAACCCGGGCAGCTGCAGGACTCAGCACACATGGGGCCAACGCTCTCACTGGGTGAACTAGAGGCCCCGCCCCCGCAAGCACAATATATGGACGGTCGAGCGAGAGAGAGAGTGACTGAAGAGAGGGAACGCCACAGAAAATGCAGTGAATTGGAGAAATAAAACCGTTTTTGCTGATTCATCACTAGAAATGCAGCTGTATCTCACAATCACTGACGTTATCCACATTCAAATTTAGATGCAACAAATGGTACATGGAGGTGCGTTTAGGGCATGTCCAAATCCACTATTGCTAGTTTGAAACACTGGAAAAAGGGTCTCAAAAGTGGTACTTTGTGTCTTAATTAATCATAGGTGTGTTTTGGGCGTAACATGCAATAACCCATTCAGAGTGTCATCTCGCATTCCCTTTAAAAGCCAGGCGCTGTTCATACAACTGGGCACATTTTACTAATGTGCTGTTAAAATAATCTAATGCTGTGTTATTGACTTTAGATAGATTTAACTGCCTCAAGACAACAATACGCCAAGAACCCACCTGAACACGCCTCTCTGTATGACCAGCACGCCCATGGGCGCAGGTGCATTTGCTATTTAAACCATCGGTCTTAAAATAGTAAAGACACTTGCGTTGGGCTTTGCGTCTCGCCGGGTGCAACATAGGTTCCCCAGTCTCATTTATTTAACAGATTGACTTTTTGAAACCGATAAAAGGAAGAAGGGAAAGATTCACTGATTACCAATATTTCTGATATCGCAAAAGTTGGATCTGGAATTAATAGACCTTTTCCATGTGGATTGTTTACTGATTTTGCAACAATATGACTATACAAATGTACTCATAAGGCTGCTTTCCTAAACAAATAATTACAAAAATATTTGACAATATCATAATGTATGGCATTTTGAACTAATTCTAGAAAAGAGTAATAAAATAGAAAATTTAAATAAAAAAAGTTGTTTGGCAATTTCTAAATCACCCCAAGCATCATTTTTTTGTGTAAAAAAGTTTTCATATTGGCACATATCGGAAAATATAAACCGCAATACCGACAAATATTTCTGCGATTTGACAATATCTGCCAATCATAAGTCTTTAAATAAGTCGACTGTCCTTTGATCTGGAAGAACACACGCAAAAGTTTACGTTTACAGTACTGTGGAATTTTTTTCTAGTGGAGACATTTTCTATTACAATACTTCACTGCAGCTCTTGCTACGCCAGAAATGTGTCGACATCATATCAAGTCACCTTGATCCTAAAATAGTCCCAGAAATCCAAGCTTACCTCACTGTGGCTCAAAATCTTTGAGTGGTAAGGCTTTTTCAGGTGGGTTATTCTTTGTGAATTCTTTTTGACTGTGTGAGAAACATGGATGCTTCTGGCACAGACTGCTGACAAAGGTGCACATATCCCATAAACCCCATGCTCTCCTGCTCCTACCCTTCTTTTCATTTGATCTACAAGAAGAAATAGAAGAGGCAAAACCATGTGGGGCCTGTAGTGTGTCGCGGTCCAACAAGATATTCCAACAAATACAACGTGTATGTGCAAAGTACATGCACTGCAGAGACTTAACATCATTAAATGAACGTTTGGTGAATGGTAGAGGTGGGACCATATGCTTTTGTTCAGATTCGATTCTTTCACGATCCATGGGTGCCCATTCAATTTATAAAGCGATTTTTATTTACGGAGAAGTATTGCGTTTCAATAGTTTTGAGTATTGTGATTTTCTTTTCCTTCTTCAACAAAAAACAAAAGTTAAATAATACACTTCTAGAGACAATATATCAAGAGATATTCAGTCAGTCTGACGTTTATTTCATTCGTAAAGAACATAAACATGGATTTTCTGCTTTGTCTGCTTTCGGTGTGTGGATACGATGTAGACGCCGTCTGCAGTACCGTATAAACTGAATCATTGGTAAAAATATATATCAATTGTAGGGAAAAGAATCATTTTCAAGAACCGTTGCAAAACAAATCACAATACACGAGTGAACACCTTTTTCCCCCCACCTCTAATAAACGATATTACAAAATTTCATGTAGCACCCGGTTAGTTTAGAGTAGCTCAACTGGCTTTCAGCCGTCAGACATCACTGCCTCCCCTCTCTCCTCATACCGACCATCCTATTCTGCCCTTTTCAGACAAGCTTAACGCCGGCCTAGATATCATTTTTCTCTACCTGTTAAGATGTTAAACAGTCCCCGGTTTGTTGCTCCGCCGGTGCTTTGATCCTTTGACAACCCGGTCATGCAAAAAAACTAAAAAGAAATGCAAAGAGGCGCACTTGAAAAGAGAGGATAAGGAGTACGTCTCAAGTAATACACCTCAGTAGATGGATTTGATAGAGCCTCAGAGTGACGGATACTTTTTTCCCCTTCCTCTGTGCTTTGCTCTCTTTAGAGTTACATTTGTGAAATGAATCTTGTGGAAGAGGAGGAGGAGAGAGGTGAAACACATTTCAGATTCTGAGGGCTTATCGTGCCGGCGCCTGATTATGGCGGAGGCTGTTGTTTCCCCTGGCTATATTAGGATTGCAGGGTTTGACTTACAGCTAGACTCATGGAGTATGTCTGCCCTTTAGGCAGATTTAGGAGAAAACCTAAAGCTAACACCCTATATCACACAGTTGAGATTCAAACATGCCTGCTGCGTCTTAGCCGAGGATTTGTAAAAGAAAATACCTTGAGCCCGCCGTGTCTCTTCTCCCCCACACAGAAACAGGCGGATAATGATGACATATCTTGTCAAAATATGGCACCTTTAACCTTGGATATCAGCGTTATTGCTTTCTGGTGTTACCTCAGCCACAGGTACAGTGGGTGGTTAAGTTGCCATTATGAGCTGAGAAGCGGCCAGAAGCGGAGATAAAGCAGCAACAGCATCTTTTCAATCTCTGACGAGGGGTGTGTGTCTGTGTATGTGTTTGTGTATGCGTGTGTGTGTGTGTTCACTCACCATCCCTAGTAGGAGACATATCATCTTATGAACCCTCACCAGGCCGAGCTGCAGGCAGGCTAGTTTTCCACTGATGGGCCCCCCTGCCCTGCTAATAGATTCATTCATTTCTGCGAATAAATCCCAAATCATCATATAAATGACATTAAATAGGGAGAGGGCATGATTTAATACTGGAAAAAAAAAAATCATTAAACTAATTTGAAGCGACAGCGCAAAGTCAAAATAATTCAGGCACTTGAGTTAATGTTTTTTTTTCTTTTCAAATGTCTCCTCTCCTGTTTGCAATTAAATTGGCAATTATGAGTGTGTACGCGATTGATTCCAGAATAATATCAATTAATTTCTGATCCCAGCCTCCTCTCGTCATAACAAAAAAAAAATGCATAAGCACGATTGGACTATTAGGGGGGAAACAACCAGCTTTGAGCAGGAAGTTGAAATATTTTTGAGTGTTCATATGACACTTGATGAGGCTCACTTGTTACCTCCATTTGTCCTGAGGGTATAGCGCGCACGCGCACACACACACACACACACACACACACACACACGTGAAACCTGACGGTTTTTGTTTCAATTTTCTCATCTTTTTCTGCTATTGCTACTTCAATTATGAATGAAGATGTTTGATTACAACAGGAAGAAAGGAGCCGTGTGTGTGTGTGTGTGTGTGTGTGTGTGTGTGTGTGTGTAATCAGTGCCTTAATGGTGCAGGTTCAAATGCTGCTGATTAAACTGGATGAGGAAAGAGATTGATAGAATAGGAGACACTTGTTAGCATTTGCTAATGAATATAGATTAAAAACTATAAAGCAGTGAAGGCATTCGGGGAGATTTGATACAACGTGAATATTGTATCATATCCAGAATCCTGTGCAAACCGATAATAACCATTCACCAGTGCCAAATTATTCTCCTAGTATTACTTGGCCAACCTGAAATTTCCTTCCTGAATAGCGCTGCATTCGAGGAAGTCGAGAAGCCTAATGACACATCAAAGGATGTGTACGCTCTGCATTCCTGTGACCCAGATTCAAGACATGTAGGCTCAATTATTATGCTGTCAAAAGGTGTGTGTGTGTGTGTGTGTATGTATGTGTGCGTGCATGTTTTTGCGTGGGTGTGCAGATATGAGCCCTCTTTTGTGTGTCCCACTGAAGTCACTGCTTTAATTAAAGCATGAAGAGATGTAAAATGCATGGCCCCCAGGTTCACTGCTCCTTTTCTTACATTATTAAACCAACTCAAGCCAATTACAATCAGTAAACAAAAACAATCCATCCTTGAGCTTCCTATTTTTTTATTTTTTTCATCAACGACTGACAAACTCTTTCTGTGACTAGTTTATACCGACACTTGACATTTAGAAGAAAACGCACTCACAGTAGTCACAGCAGCAATAACAAAAGCATATTTCGCCCCAAATTGAATTATCTGGCAGGAAAGACAGAATGAATGTAACAGAGTAGGCCAATCCCTTGACTTCAATATCGGTTCAACGATACTTTTTGGGATAAAATTATTTCTTTTTTCAGCTCCAAAAACATGAGCTGTGTCTCCGTGCGTAAGGTTTTTCCTGCATGCCTCTAGCACATGTAAAGTTAAACAGCCAATCATCGTTATTAGGTCTTGGTAGAAGCATGCTGCGTGCTTATTGGCTCACTGATGCTGATGATTTACTGCTTGAAAAGACATAGAAATTTGGAACTGAACAAGGAATTTTTCGATTCTAAGAAGGAAATTTTGTCGATGCTTAAAAAGTATTAAATTCTGTACCTAGCCGAAAATAACAGATGATAATTCCCCAAGTTACATGCGAAAACATGTTTACCATCAACAGACGCAGTCTGGGCTGGCCACTCGTGGGGAGCTCTTAGTTGGACCTAGCCGTGGTTGCAAGCCCACACACAACCCACTGCCAGGCAGCATTCTCTTCACAAAGCACACTTTGTTATGAGCATGTTATGAGCCAAACTGTCATTCTTGTTACACTATCTCCACACTTAGTTGTAGTGCTTGTAGCACTGGCTCTCACTCGTTCTGAGGCAAACCAAAAAACCATTAGCTAAATAAAATGATCAAAAATTGCCCAAACAAAACAACTGGTGATGTACTCAGCCAATCACTGGAAGCTGATTTCTTCATCCAATCACCCAACCCTACATTGTGTAGGACAGGAATGCCCATGTCAAAGACTTTAAATAGCTTTTCTAGGTTCTGCTTAAGTAAAATATTGAATATTTATGATTTTAAAAGAGTGACAATTGAGATGTATTTTGTTCTGCTGTTCCAAATGTAGATCTATTAACACATCAATTGTGGAGGCAAAGTTACTTTTTGGCAAACTTCCACATTATATTTAACTTAGGTAAACTTTGAGACACATTTCCACAACCAACCATTAGCATGGCTAGCAAACTGCAACTATCAAATCTGCACTCAGGGTTAGGGCACTAGGTGAAAACCGGTCATGTTATTTCTGGATCAATATGAAGTTGCTATCCACCAGACTGGGGGAAGTTCGGGAAATTTAATTTGACAAATACTCCAGAGGAGTCAAATACTCGAAAAATACTCGACAACAACACGCCTGAAATATTTTTCAACTTGGCAGCGGATTTTCACCACTGCGATTACAGCTGGAGCAGAACCAAGACTCTTTAAAAAACATTTACAAACCGGTAGGGAATAATATATTTGGGATATATCTGAGGAAAGGTAGTTGCTACATGTTGTCTCTTTGTGGTTGACAGAGGGACACGCGACGGAATAAAAAGAGATGAATATGGAAAGGCGGTGAAAAGAGGGCATATGAAAGAAATGTGCTGTTCCAACTCCCCCTTGAGATGGAGAGGAATCATAAGAGGGTTGACATGATGAAAACGCGTGCTTGTTAGGGGCAAGGAGAAAAGAATAAGCAAGAGGAGAAGGACAAACATGGGGAGTGCAGAAAAATTCAGGAGAATGCAAAAATGCTCAAAGCAGGTGGGGGGTGGTGAGGGTAATTTTGTAGAGAAACAGGTTATGATATGATGTATTTCTCTCCCTGTTGTTTTTATTTGCAGGGGTTTATTATATCCACCCCAAAGCTGCTCTGGCACATATAGAGGCTGCCACTCAACGCTGCAGCCAATAAAGCTGGTAGTGCTCCGCGTGCAGCTCTGAATTCATTCCCTTCCACAAGTAGCTATTCATATTAAAACAAGCAAGGATATGAGAGGAAGAGCACATATTAAAGCCCGATGATGTCTCGCACCCCCGTTCGCCCTGGCCGACCACCCACACATCCATCTATCCCTCCATCCATCCAACCATTCATCCATCCTGCGATTCTCTTCTCTATCCGTGCGTAGCTCCGGTTTTTATTAAACGGGGAGGAAAGCCAAGCTCCAGCCAAATTTGGACGGAGACATCCCTGTGTGCACAGAGGCAAAAAACAAAAAAAACAGATGAAACAAGAGAAGAAGAACAAGGAGAAGACAGATAACCATGGACAGTCCAGATGGAGACTCACTAGACTTCTCACTTCGCGTTGAGTGTGATGTACGTGCGTAAAGTGTGTGCGTGCATGTGTGTGTTGTCTGCGATCCATCACCCAATCTGCCGGCAGAGGCAGAGCTCAACTTTATCTCACACTAAAAACTGGCTCAGAGCTCGTCTAATTGGCTTGAACGTTGCTGCCATCCTTCCAGAGAGTTCTGTCAGCGAGGGAGCTAGTCACGCATGATCCATTGGTCTGATGTCCTTGCTCAAACCTTTGTGAATCTCCTCATGATGTCTGTGTGATTGGTCCCTCCGGGGGCAATCTTTAAGGCACCTATAGGGAGAATTAAACCTGAGATATCCTGAAGTCCTCAAGACTACGTTTTCTCCTTCCATTCCTGTGTGCTATCTAGGTTTAGCAGGCCTCTGCCTGCGCCGCCATCATTTCCTCTGTTGCTCAGTTGCCTCCTCCTCCCCTCTTTTTCCACATCCCATCTTCAATCACTCATTCTTCTTCCCCCACACATCTTTCTTCCCTTTCTTGATGTGTCCAATCCCTTAATCCTCTTCATCTTGCATGCATTGGGGTCTTTCCTTTCTTCCTTCTCACACCTTCAGCTTGCACGTTCCTTCACTTCCTCCTTTCGGCCTCTGTTCTCCGTCCAAACCTCACATCCATCCCTCCTTCCCTCCCTCCGATCACCGTTATCCGCCATAGTCCGTCATCATCCAGTCATTATTGGCCAACTTTCCCTTCCTTTCTCAGCCATCTATGACCTTTCCTCCCTCTACATCTGTTCACAGCACAGCATCTCCCTTCCTTTAATCTGTCAGTCAAAGCCAATCTTTCCCCTCCTCATCCCTTCATCATCCTCATTCTCTGCCGTTCCCCCTGATGCCTCTGTACTCTCTCATATGCCCACTGACACAGGTTGATGTTTACCTTCATTTCACCCTTTTAATAATGTTTTTATTGGGTGTCACAAACGCCGGGCGTTCCAGGATCTCCGGGATAATACTTGCCTAATTACACTGGCTCAGATATTACCACTTAATGAAATTTGAGACATAATAAAAGAAATCACATTACAGAGGAGAGCAGATAATGTTAATATCCACTGACAATTTAACTGGTTATATACTGTAAAGCCTCTCTTCTCCTGTTTGTGGAGACATCACTGAGTTTAAGAACAGTCTATTAAATGCCACTTAATTATATGATAAGACTAGTAATGTGCACACAGGCAGAGACACACAGACACAGTAATGAAGATAGTTATGATACGAGCACATGCATGAACGTGCAGACCGCCATACACACACACACACACACACACACACACTTGCAAACAAGTGCATAAATCATCATACATGCTCACAGAGTTTAGTGAAGTCTCTCTGGAATCACTTTCTGAAGAGAGGCCCTCCGTGTCATATTGAAAGGAATTACAATTAATAATGTTATTCTAGCAGCATGACTCTAAGAATTACAATTACCAACATTAAAGGGAACCATAATAACTGTTAATATGGATATGATAATGTGGTTAAAATACCTTATTTCCAGCTATAATTAAATGTGTACCACGACATGTAAACATAAACTCCAGTTAAATATAAAAGTCCAAGGCAAGGCTGAAGACACTGTGTATGTATATTCAAATGAACCAATGTGAAAAGGATTAGGTGTCCAGGGCCCACTTCTCCTATTTTCTCATAGACCACAGGAGGTTTGTAGATTCATATCACAACATTAAAGGAGCCCTACGTTCAGCTTTTGCAAGCCAAGTATTGCCTAACTTGCATTTCCCCATAGCGTTAGAATAGAGGGTTTTCACGGACGTCACGTTCTGGGCAGTAACCCTGATGCGCGGCCATATTGGAGATCATCCATCCATCCATCTTCATCCGCTTATCTGGTAATATTGGAGATACTCAGTGTAAACAACTGAACAGGGTACAGTGGAGTATTGTGCATTTTGGCTACTTTAAGTGAATAGCCATTTCTAAACAACAGAAAAGCCTCCAACCTGCAAAGGCATATAGGGACGGACTTGGACCACAAGAGAAGGCGCAATATTTCAAGAAATTGGTTTATTGGCGCAGATCCCTACGAGTTGCCTCTCTTCTTGTATCCATGCCGACCCGGTGATTCTTCCTTCAGTTGCATATCCCGATATAGCTAGTCAACTACCTGGTTTTCTCGCCGAGCTCGTACACAGCTGCATAAATCCGACAAAGGTTTGGAGGCTTATAACCGTGTGAGGATGAGTGAGGGAGACGCCGTACCAAGTCATTAACGACCGTTGTGTTGTAAAGGCCAAAGTAAGTAATGCAATAACGTCTTTAATCAACCTAACCTCAACTGTATGACATCATTGCAATACAATAGGGTGTAGCCAAGTGACTCTTAATCATTTTTCTTTTCATTTCAAAGAGGCCCAGTTTGCTATCTACACTGAGTGAGTTTGAGCTTTGCCAACCACAAGCGCCTCCTTCCCTCCAATAATTTCTGGCACTCTTCGCCCTGGTTTTGAATTACTTTTGGAAGTCAATAATATTCTAAATGATTTTTCTCGATCTGACCAATTAGTACAACCTAAACAAGGGAATAATAACCAGTTTCCTTGACAACGTTCAGTGCCTGAAGTAGATCCCAATATGGCAACCTCCGGTCTGATGACGCGTCGTGAAAACCCTCGATAAAATCCTTCTTATGTGTGTGGTTCAATCAGAAAGAGACTTGCGCCAATAACACGAAAGCTGATTGGCTGCGCTATAAGCTATTCGTTGGTCTCCTTTGTAGTCATACTACAGCATAATTATATTTGGACTAGTGAAAGAAAGAACAATACCACAACAGAATTTAGGAGAAACAAAAAGAGTATTAAAGGTAGCGATGCATGGACGCAGGAACATTAAATCCTGTTTAAAATGATTTTTAATGACGATATTGAAACTGATACGTTGCTATTTTTAAGAACCTGCGGTATACCGTACTACCGCCCAACCCTACTATTCAGTGCCCTTTTTCTGGGATAGGGAATGGTTTGGAACACAGCTTGAGTTCTGGGACTGCTATCTGAGAGCCATGAACATGGGTTGAATTTGCGGCATGATAATATCAGTTTACTGCTGTGTACAAAATGTCATTATCTGACGATTCTGTTTCTGACTTGACATCACTGATTTACCATCATCAGTTGTTTTTTTGTTTTTTTTTCACAAACAGTAAAGCATCGTTTATGACACATAAGGTTTTCTCTGAACCCTCTTGAAGACGAGTGGATGCATCTCAAGGGGCCTTTCGTGTAAACAATACAATTTGTTTATGGAGACTTTGGGAAAGTAGAAGAGAGTGCTTGTAAATAAAACGTGAAAGACATAGCGATGCCTCTTCCCAGGGGGAAATACTTGACTCATGTGGAGATTTGATATCTCTTCCATGGAATGTTATTTCTTTCCCAATGGGCAAGTTTATATTGACAAAGTGTGTCCTGACACATATTGACTTGTATTTTGATTATTTGTGCGAAAAATAACAAAATATAGATTCCATGTGAAAGGAATTACTTGCTATGTTTGGCCAATGATGGAAATCAGGTAAACTACAGACTGTGAATATCCTCACTGCCCTCACTAATGTCCTTTGGAGATGATGATCTCTGGGGATATTTCCTGACAGTGCCAGCTGCCAGGACTGTCCTCAGAAAATGAGGATATTTCTTTGGCTACACTATGATATCCCACATCTTGTTGTTTGTTTTGATAATACAGGCCCAACCCCCTTCTTCATGCCAGTGTCCGTCAAACACTTACTAGTAACGTGGCCACCAATAAAATTATAGTTGAACTCAGCTGCAAAAACAGTTTTTTCCTCAAATTTCTCTCAAGGTGAATTCTTTATTAAGCGGTAGCAGACTCGGAGCAGGCTCGGCAGACAATGGTGTAATCAACAGTGAACCAGTGGGGCACTGAATCCATTCCTGTGAGTACAGAGAGGGAGAGAGGCCAGCGAGGAGGCGAGGGGGGAAATGAAGGATGTTACCTGGGTGTTTGTCTGACAGTTCTTCCTCCCTGTATCTTCACCCCTGCTGGCAGCACTCATCAACAATATTAATCAAAGTCTGATGCCTGCTCAATTAGACCAAAGCTCTGCTCGACAACAACCAAACAACACAGAGCCGCAGGTGCACAAATATGCACACACAGGCCTACATAAAACTGCATGCATAAAATAATACGCACAATCAGTAGTAGCAAAATAGAAGCATTTTATCCCCTCACAAACGTAATCCACAGAAATAGTCTCTTCTTGTAGCTATACAAGGCAGAACCTCTTGTAAGCAGCATGGAACGGCAGTAACAGGTAACCCTTCACTATTCAAGGACCTCAATACTGAGAAATCACGTAGCCTGATGTCAACGTACGGAACACAGCAGCCCTCATGATTGCCAACCTTGACGGTCCGTGCTTATTATTAGCAAGTATTAAAAGTTAAGGCTTTCTGCAGACAAAATGTTGAGACGTTGCTCTTCAGGTGGCCCTTTGAATTTTACAGTTACGTTTTGATCCAACACTTGAGTTTTTATATATGAAAAACAGAATTCCACTAGGGAAAAAAGTAAATATATGTAGCTAATAAATTAGGTGGGTTTTCACCATCTTTTTTCCCGGTCTTACTGCAAAACTCTAGCCTAGCGTGTAGTGTCTAGAAGGGGTTGTGCATTTCTAAGCCTGGGCTTACTCAACATTATGCAGTGGACATCATCAGGATAGATGGGAGATAAGGAACACGCAATGTATGAGAAAAGACAAAGGCCAAAAGTCCACTGTAGTATACAATCTACAAAAACAAAATAAGCTGAAAAAAAATGATGTTGCTTAACACTGTCTGCTTCTGATCCAAGCATCGATTTAATTGCCAAGAGAGGGGTCATGAGTCAGTGTATGGGTAGGTCCAGTTGTAAAGCCCCAGGGTCCAGCATTATGGAGGAAGGATGTTCTGTATACTGAGGTTATTTATCCTCCCGTCATCTCTCTTCCCCCTCGGTACATCCCTCTGTTCTGGCACGTTATTAAAAACAAACAGAGCTATACTCTTTGGACTACTGGTGTCCTTGCTGCTGCTCATCCACAGTTGTCAGCCTGTAGGACACACACACACACACACACACAGACCAAATCTAATTTGGGAATTTCATGACAATATGAGGCCACTTAGCACAATTGACACATATGAGTTTGTGTCACTGGAAAGAATGACAGAATAAAAAGTTGTTTAAGTGCATGTGTTTAAGTTGTACTTTAAGCTTTGGCATCTTAAGTAAGCATGTGTTCTTGATTTGAAGTTTTAAGACAACACACAAACTACTGAAGTAATTGTGTATGAGGATCTGATTAGGATATACCAAACAGCTGTGTTTAGCTAATATATTTATATTTTAACATCCGTTTAAGAAAGGGCTGTCCACAAAATTTATGTTCTGGCAATAGCTGACCTGACCCAGCACACGCTCACACATGCAGGACTGCTGCTGAGGACCATGGGAGTTCTCCACAAGAGGGTTGACAATAGACCAAATTCTATTCTCCAGACTGTCCTCACCAGAAAGACCACACCAGTGGTCATTGTTGTAGGCACCAAAGAAGAACCCATCTTTGGTTCATTTCTGGAACTTTAACTAAAATAGCTTTAATCCCTTAGTGTCCTGAGCCTTTTTGGTACGCATCACGCTATTTACACAACTCCTTTGTTCAAGCTGTTACTCATGTCACACATCTTTGGAAAGCTACACTACTTGTGATTTGACTTATGTAAACCCTTTCAAGATATGATCACAACAGCAGGTAGAGTTCCCACTTCTGCACGAGAAACAACCCAAACATACCTTCGATGTCTAAACATCCCGCTAAACATAAAAATAAAAGTGATGTGCAAAAATGTAGTCCAACAACATGCAGATTTGGATTGTTCACCTATTAGACTATGACCACTTGATGCAATTCTTAGTAACCCACCTTAAAGTGTGACTGATTGGCTAAAGAGGGAAGTATCTGCTATTCCCCGGCCCCGCTTTTTGGGCCCTTTCTGCCTGTTCTTTATGCATTAGACCAGCGCACTCAGGACTGCTCATGCTAATTCTCTCCCTTAAGAATTAGCCCACCGCACTCATCTAATGCTCGGAGGAGGGAGTAGGAGGGAGAGTGTCTGTGGGCAGGTGGGAAAGAGAGGTAATGGCAGGGTGGGACAGACGGAGCGAGGGGCAAGTGGAAGAGAGAATGCGGCAAGGAATGCTCTTCTGGCCATCGTCTTTCCAAGAACCATTCACTCCTCATCCAATTATGAGTCGTAATTATAGTTTCATCAAGGTTTGCTCCTTAAAAACTGTTGGTACTGTATAATGAGAGTAGAATTATTTGACTGGTAGCACAGGGAATTGAGGGTATAGGAGAACAGCGGAGGAACACTGTGAATATGTGCTTGAGTGGCGGTGAAAAGCACTGTCAGGTTAATTGAGTTTCTGGGTTTATTAAAATTTCAAGCCAAAGCCAGGTCCACTCAAATTACCTAACATTACACCTTTATCTTATTCCAAAAGCATAGGGCATCAACATGCTGCTGTACCAGCTTCCCTATAACTGGCTGAAAGGATTTGCTCCGATTCAGCCACAACAGCATTGTTGACGTCGGCAACTCATGTTGGGTTATAAAGCCTGACACGCATTTGAAGTTCCACTTCATCCCAGAGGTGTTGGAGTTAAGGTCAGGGAACTCTCTACATGCCAAAGTTCTATCACATCAAACTAGGAAAACCATTTCCATGGCTTTCTGCCATGTTGAAATAGGAAAGGACCTTTCTCAAACTGTTGCCACAAAGTCAGAAGATCATTTAGATTTCACTGATTGGAACTGCTTTCAAATATGTCTTCCATGCACATTTAAAACACAGCGGTGGCAGTATTTTCCCCAAAGACAAACCCAATTTGGAGAGAATAGCAAATGCAAAGCCAGTTAGTAATAATACTGTAGTCTATATCCACGACGTTCCACTTCTGGGATTGCTCCGGTGCCGCCTTGTTTTTTGACACAAACCACTTCTGGCCGCCACTCACTGCCTAGTTTGTCAGCACTATAGGCCCATTGGATGATGATTTACCCTAAAGACACTTACATAACTTTATTTCTACTTTTAGCAGCATTGTATGTATCTGCTTACTTTATTATTACAAGAACTCAAGTTCATACACTTCAGTATGATACCGCTTGTTTGATTGTAAACCCATGAAAATGAGCTACATATTGCATGCATCTATTTTTATTTATTTTGCAGGATTAGAGTCCAGTAAGTCCCGCATTGCCAGGCCTCTCTCCCCAGCACTGTAGACCAAGGTCTGGCTACACCACAGATACATTCTGGGATTGGAGGAAAAAAAATGCTCTAGGTTGTTCGCATTTCTTTAAACCACTCACAAATCGTTTTAGGATTGCGGAAGTTCAAAAGGGAGCACAAGTGCCTCTGCAAGAACAGGAAGAACCTTGTTTTGGTGGGACATTTGCAACCCTGGATACATAGTTAGCCCTTGTGTTGTCTTCCCGTCAAAATAAAAGTCAAAAATAATAATAATGTTGTTCATGCTTTTTATCAATCTTTTACTTTTTCTAAAATTTCTGAAGCTTTTTTCAATGTTTGTCACTTTTATGACGTTTAAAACTACGTAACACTAACTTATTACCTTTAGTTTTCAAGTTATCTTTGGAATTTATGGTAAATAAATAAGAAAATTATACCTCATATTTGAGTTAGAAAAGCAGAAATTAGGAATTATTTAGACTAAAATTAAAGGAATGTATTTTGATGGGTAATCAGACTGGAATATGTCAACTTTTACTCAATACTATTTCAAAACCACTACAATTTGTTTTCCTTCCCAATGCTAAAAAATTGAATAAGACACCCCAATATTACCCATTAAAATCACTCCAAATTATTTTATGTGGCATCAATCATGTTATTTTGGGTATTTACAATTGGGTAGTTTAAAAAGAGCAGTGATTTAGGAGAAGGGGTCATTTTTACCCGAGGACAACATGAGGGTTAAATGTAATTTGTTCTGAGTGTATTGCAGTGTGCAGCTTGTCCACAGCAATCTCACCAATCGGACTCAAAATATTCCAGTTAGATAGTAAATGCCGTAAACATATTCTTTGTAGATCATTCACCTAAAGAAAAAGGCAGACCTGCCTTGTTCAAATGTTCTTCAAAACTTGCCATTTTCAGCTTGTAGCTTGCTTCCTTGAAGGTTGTTGTTTCCTATAGCGAAGGGAGTTTTGGAGAGTGGCAAGACGCAGAGAGCGGATTGTTCTGTGAGATACGTTTTTTACCCTTGAAACTTGAAAAATAAGGAATGAAATAGAGCCAACGATATTGACAGAGGAATAGCTAGAAAAGAATAATGTGCAGATGTCTATAGTTTCCTGGAAAGCTCTGTGCGATGCCGGAGGCCAACAGAAACTCAGCCGTGATGCTTGTTAGAAGAGAGGGAGGTTATTTGGAGATGTGGCTGAACCTTGATCACTCCAGGACCTGTCATTTCATTGTTTTCTGTTTACTGATGGATGGAAACGATGGAATAAGATGGGGATGTGTGTATTAGGTTTGTCTGTCCCCCTCAGTGCCTCCTGCATATACTGGGGTTGTGTTGGGTTGCAGCTGTCAACTCATATTATATCTTGACTGACATGGTACTGTAGGCCAACGGTACAGAACATTTGAACAAAGTGAAGAAGAAAGGGAAACTGGGGGAACATGGAACACATAGAAAACTAAATTACATAATATAATTATACAATAAAAAAAGCTTTCCCCTATGATGAAATCTAAATTTAGATCAAACTCAAAAGAATGCCTTTCCCTCCTTTGTTCTGGCATTTATAATACATGCCAATATGCATTTCAAAGAAAAGCAGCTCTGGTTCTGCAATCACAGGTCAAAACAAGCATATAGTGTTACTGATTATGTTTGCTAAAGCCAATCATTCATGCATCTCTGAGAGTATTAAAACTTTAATGGAAATTATGTTTTTTGTCCCTTGGATATTGTGGTTTTAACTGGTTGTTGTTGAAGTAATCATTTCATGCATGATAAAATATATGATTCCCATGTATGATTAATATTGAAAACACTGCTCCGACATAGTGTTTTAATACTTTCATGTTTGTTTTGGTTTATAAAAGACTAAATTACGTGGATTGCCATTTAATTTTCCTTAAGGTTACTCTTTTAACAATTTGACCTCACTCCTTTGTCCTTTAACTAGCATCAGCTGTGCATATACAGTAACTGATGCTTGTTCATACAATGTTCCCATGAAGATAATTTAGAGCCAACCGCTGTATGACAAAAAAAGAAAGAAAAAAAACAATGTTTGCATGAGAAGGTCTTTTATTTATAAGTCTGATTGAACAGTGGATGAACACTGCTAGAAACTAAGCAAGTAAGCTGCAAGGTAGAATAAAAGTTTCTTCAGGTTTGGAGAAAATACCCGGCCAACTTGTTACAAGCCCAGATCAATGGAAATCAAACTTCAACCTTCGGAAATACAGCAAGAGGGTGTACTCCAGCAATTTAGTATGGGACTTCTATAGAGATGGGTGAGAAAGCAACAGATTTAAATAATAATAGTAATAGTAATAATAGTAATATTAATAATAATAATAATAATCACAATTAGGGGTAAAAAAAAGGGTACACAGAAGTCCCGGTTCGGTTCATACCTCGGTTCAGACATCCGATTTGGTACGAGTTTGGTACAATGGAAGGAAAAGCAAAACAAACATGCCGAAGGCAAGTTTTTTCATTGGTTATGTCTCAGGCTGTACCGCCTAGTGTCAGACAGTCTTTGCATTGAACGAGCTGAACAGCCTGAAGTGTGTAAACAGTAAACATTAAGTACCCCACATCATCTCCAGACTCCATCTGGAACTTGTAAACAAAATAAGACAATCAGCTATGAAACTAATATATGTATGAAAATACAGCCCCTCATTTCTCTGGAAAGACTAAATCACCTGATTAATGCAATGTTATCACATCTCCCGGCCATTTTTTACCGCAAAAAGCTGCTGCTTGCCTGGCTGAAGCTAATATAGTATTATATAGTATTGCCCAGGGCCAGGCCAGCTTAGCGGTGTCTTTATCACGTTGCGTCCCACAGTCTCTTGTACCTACACTGGCCCCCCCCTTCTACCTGCCCGCGCATTAAGGAGAAGGGGGAGGGGCTACTCCTCAGACACAGAGCAGGAGACTGTTATGGCGGCTACAAGAGAGAAAAACCTTGCATGACAATACAGGCCTTTTTTCTACAGAAAGTCGAAGTTTAAAAAAAAAAAAAGAAAAAACGCTAAGGGGTTCTGAAAAGTCGCCAATTCTAGCAACACAGGAAGTTGGCAACACTTAATGCTGGTATCTCTGACTCACTAACACCCAATTTCCACCGGTTGCGGAACGGCTGTGGATCTGCTATAGACCAGATAAAATAGACCATGCTCAGGGTGGATCATCTTCCCCTGCTCTACACCTTGAAAACACAGCACGGAGTTGTTTCCTCTCTTTTCCTCCGGATGAAAAAAAAACTGTTGTTGTCACTGTTGTTGTTTTTGTGGTTCTATTTTACGTGAACTTGCAAGATCTTTCCTCGCCTTTTGGGTCATGGTCGCAGCCATTTTGCAAAAAAATTTGCAGACACGCTGCAGAGCCGATCTGCAGCCGTTCTGCAACCGGTGGATATCAGGCGTAAAACTGCAAACATGGCCGGAGCTCTGCTACGTACGCCACACCAAGCTTCAGAGCTAAAGCGGGGTTACACATTAGGTGTCCCTGAAGAACCTGTGTATCTAACAGTAGTTCCACATTATATTAGTTAATTTGCATGCAAATTTTACTTATTTTTATACCGTGTATTCTCCTTGTAATTTCATGCACCGAACAGTGACGCCCATACCATTTCGGTTTAATATGATTACATGAACCATTCCACGCCTAGTCAAAATGCATGCACCAGAGGCAGAGATATCCCAACTTTTAGACTCGAGATAGTGTCAAGCTCCAACCATTTTGGATTCTGCACTTCCCTCAATGCAACTTGATACAATTTACATTTTACTGTCGTTTTAGACCTTGTAATTCCCCTAAAACCAATAACCTGATCATGATGTGTCAAACTGTTTCCAAAGGAGTTTGCATTGAGTCAAAGGGCAATTCATCACCATTGTTTCTACTCGTCATGCAATTTTAATTATTGAATAATTACACATAAAAGCGTCACACCGACGTATACTGTACATATAACAGTCATGACACCCTGCAAACTGTCCCTTCACTCAGATGAAACTTAGTATTTCACCGAGTTGATTGAGTTGCTTCCCTTCAACTTTCAATCCCGCCTCCCATTTTGCTCCCTGTTTTCAGAGCAGCTGTTATTAATAATGCTGCTGAATACATTTCTACATTTCATTGCCACCACACGCTGAGGGTGAAGGATGCAGAGCTCAATTGGTTGGATGAGCAGTGGGAGGCCCGTGAAATATGAGTTGGGTGAGATGGTGCTTGTAAATAATCTAGATTTGCAATGCTTCGATACAGCAACATAAATGGAAAAACAAGCGTCGTAAACAACTACAGAAGGTGGAAAGATAACAGAAATAACGACATTATGACAATGCAGCCAAGGAGGAATAAAGACCAGCAAAAAGTTTTCAGCAAGGTTCAGATCTGCTGGTCGGGGACTATGACTTCACCATTTTTAACGAAACATCTTATAAATTTATCAGTGCATGGGGACAATATTATCTTTGAATGTATGTAGATAACAGTATTTTACCTTACTTGCCTTTGCTTTATTGTTTAGGAGGCGTTTCCCATAAGACAGACAGAGTATCTGGCATAGTTCTTAGGTTGGTATCATCTGTGACGCACACCAATGGTTCTCAACCAAGGGACCGGGACCCCCAGAGGGATCATAAAGATTATTTTAGGGCTGTAGCCCCCCCAGAAATGCCATATAGACAGAATTAGCACAGATACAAAAGCCAGGATGTGCCAATCCTGGAAGCAAATTCAACATAACTACTGCTGTCCTGGAGAGTTTAATAGGGAAATTGGGACAGTGACATCATATCCTGGTGCAGGTCGTAATGCAGCGCTAAACCAATTAGTTCACGCATTGATTAGTTGATCAACAGAAGACTGAAATCTATTAGTTGTTTCAAATGCAAGGTTTTGCTGCTTTTCTCTGTTTTGTATCCATGTCGACTGAATATCTCAGGGTTTATTAATTGTGGGCCGGACAAAGCGACATCACCTTAAGATCTTTCAATTGGGATGGCCATACTTCAGTATTCTATGAAATTTTCTGGACTGAACGATTAATCAAAAAATATACATATAAGAGTTTGCTGCGGACCCACTTTGATGCTAAGGAGATGTGAGCTTACATAGAAAACAAATGGCACAGGTGTTACGCAGGTGGTGAGAGTTGCAGATAAGATATTGTGATAATTTCCCAAGTATAGCTGATCAGAAAGTTTGATGATCCCGGACCGTCCCGACTAGGGTTGCGAGAGATTGACAAAATGTGATATTGCAATATTGATTATGAATATTGCAATATATCTTTTCTTTCGCTTCCAACTCGTTCGGTTTTGTTGTCTACTTCTTAACTTATACTTTCACTCGGTTAAAATATGCACACACGTGGTACGCTTCATAGGGTGTGTCACATAGTGGACCTGTGAAAATGTGCAAGTGGCATGGTAACTGGCCAAAGATATCACGATAACAATATTGATTCAATATATTATGCATCCCTTGTCCCGACCCCCTGCCGGATTAGCAAACTTTCCGTTTCTGCGGTAACACAGGTTTGGGATTTTCACTGGCTGAGTTCAAGTTGCTACAGCAGCTAACTTAAGGTCCGCTTCCAGAGCTGTCACATGCACTCCCCCCAGCAAAGTAGTCTCCTAGCAGTGGGGAGTGAGGCAGTAGTCTATAACATTTCATTTCCAGGATTTTTTAAAGATGCTGCCAGAAATTCCACCAGATGTCCTTATTTTGTGGCGGGATGTCCGTCACATTTATGAGGACTACAATCAGATCTCTGAAGGGTAAATTGAGACAGCTTACTAGCTGTCCAATCTTTGTTTCCTGTTTAACGACAAAAAACTTTTGAACTATTTCTTTAAAAAAAAACTGCAACCTCCTCTGCAGCTGAAGTCTCTAAATAATCTCAATCAGCAAAGCAAGGGTAAAAAAAGAAGCAAGAGATCGCTCTTCTTCTGTAAGAGGGACAAACAGAACTGCAGGCTAATTTGTTTGCGCAGTAGAGCCTTCATGCTGCCATCAGAACCAGCTGGCCTTGACTCAAACCAAACACATCAGTGCTCCCCCTCTACCTCGCCGTCTCTCTCGATGTGTCTGCTGAACAAAACAAAATGCTCTTATGGAGCAGAGACGAGGAGGCAGTTATTAGTGCTCTCTGATGAGTCTCTTGGCCTCGGTCTGGGTTTGCGCATACAGCTGACGGATTCAATTACAATGGTGAAGTACAGTGCTACAGGTGGTGCATGAAAAAGTAAATTCAAAAAGCGGTTATGTTGTTTGCATGAGGTGACGACAGCGTATGAGAGATGTGCACAGAAACACACACTGATGCACACCGTGACCACATCTGTGACAGGAGGAGGCGGAGGTTATGTAATTAGACATCAAGTGAATTCTATCTCAGCGGTGCGGTAATAAACAGGCAAAGAGACAAGGAGAGGGTCAGCTCCCTGTGAAGGCGGGTCAAACTCTGCTGTACATTCATGCCGTCAACGCCGCCGTCCGCTCTATCTCTCACCATATCTCGCTAAAACATGCAAAGCTGGTGTTCAGCTCTATAAATAACGCTGTGCTGTCAAGCTGCCAGGTGGACTAGTGCAGGCTGAGTGTATGAGATGGCGTCAGGGCTAGAGATGTAACAATTCCAAATTTTGCCATACAGTTAATTGTCTCAGAAATAATGGTAATTAACATTATCATTGTGTCTTTCAGTCAAATTTTAAAATATGTATCCATTGGTTACTTTGTCAAACAAATTGAAGTTTTGAATGAATCCCAACATACATCTTTTGGTTATATCACTGTTATGTGACAAATACACAGTAGGGATGCATGATATGAGGAAAAATCTAATTGCGATTGTTTTGACTGATATGACTCAGGGAATGATGGAGGCAATGATCATAATTGTATCACTGATTTTCATTGAAAAATGTAAAAAAAAAAAAAAAATCTAAGTGTTGATTTTTGCGAGGATCTGTATCAAACAAAGATTAATACTTTTAGTTTGTTAGTTTGAATCATTTTGCTTAACAAATACAGCGTCCCCTCTGCAATTTGGATATTACGATTTCAAAAATAAACTTGAGAACGGAACATTTATCCTCATCAATGAAAAACAAGAGTGTGTTTGATTTCTCAGGCTTTAGACAGCTACAGCCCAGGATGTTTGGAGTTTCTACAAGTGACAGCTGCCACTATCAAGCTTTAGTTCAACTGTCTCACCAATAATCAATTATATAATTACTATTTGGCATATGTAAACAAAATCAAATCACTATTACCATGAATGGTCATAACCCTTTAGACCTTAGCTAAAGTTGGCAAACAAGTTATAATCAACAGATTAGAAAAATAAGAGCCCAAATCTCCAGGAAACTATGCTAGCACTACATTAATAAACAACGGCCATTTTCACTACAGCGTCGTTGTTTGCGATAATGTTATTAAATTAAAAGGTCCCATTGCATGAAGAATTCCCTTTGAGGTTTAACATTAATATGAGTTCCCCCAGCCTGCCTATTGTCCCCCAGTGGTTAGAAATGGTGATAGGTGTAGACCGAGCCCTAGGATCCTGCTCTGCCTTTGAGAAAATTAAAGCTCAGATGGGCCAATCTGAAACCTTGCCTCCTTATGAGGTCATAAGGAGCACGGTTACCTTGCCTTTCTCTGCTTTGCCCGCCCAGAGAATTTGGCCCCCCCATAAGAGAGAGACATCATGGCTTTCAAACGAGTAAAGTGGTAAGATCACCTTGCCTGCCCTCCTCCTCCTCAAAAGCTGCAGACTCAGAAATGGCACATACTAAGGAAAGCTCATAGTGGGACTGGCTCTAGTGGCTGTAATTCTGCACCAAGGCTGAATTTTTGGAAAAAGAGACTTCAGATACAGTTTTAGGGGACCACTAAGACCTATATAAAAGCATCCAAAGAGCACTAAGTCATGGGACCTTTAACGAAGCATAATATTAAGTTTGTGTGTGTGGGGAGTGTGTGGTAGAGTGAGTGAGAGAGTGATGGTGATTTGCTTCGGAGTGAGTACTCTAGAGAGGCATTGTGGGAGAAACAAAGTGTCTCCCCTGTGCTTTCTGACCATAGTTTGAAATCCGTAGCATATGAGTTAACCCTCTCCTTTATTTCATGTTGTTTATGGAGAATGAGTAAATTATGTTTTTTTTTTTCTTAAATCGGTCATCATTAATGCCGATACCGTTCATGAAATCCCTAATATTGGCCCGCCAATATATTGGTCGGGCTCAACACTAAAGGCATAGTTACTCTCCACAGCTGATAAAATGGAATGATATTTACATGTTGCAAGCCTAACATGTTTATATCCATCAGCGGCTCAGTGCTG
Source organism: Etheostoma cragini (assembly GCF_013103735.1). Taxonomy (NCBI): domain Eukaryota; kingdom Metazoa; phylum Chordata; class Actinopteri; order Perciformes; family Percidae; genus Etheostoma; species Etheostoma cragini. Next base: position 2,427,717 of record NC_048429.1, read on the forward strand.
ACGTACCGTCACCTGTTAGGACACACGTGGGTCCCTACGGTATCTGGTTCTGGCTCCGACCTAGGGAACAGAGACCGGACAGCTCGCTTCAACACAGCGTAATAACTCCTGAAAATAATATCCATCTCGCAAATCTATCAGTCTCTTCATCTCAACCATCAACTACAGTGCAGTAAATAATACTCACGACAGCTTATTTCCTGTGAAGAAATGTTTTGCGGTATTGGTGAATTCTTCAAAAAAAACAAAAAAACACCACTGAATGTTGCGTTAAAATTTGTTGTAACTCGTGTTACTGAGATTGTAAAATTCAATTAGCAATGCGTTCTATTAATGCGTTACAGCAAAAAAAAATACATTACTGTAATTCTGTTACTTCTGTAATGCGTTACTCCTAAAACTGAAAACTACCAACTGTGTCTTAGAAGAGAGAACGCTGAGAGTGAATAGGCATAAAATCAAATACAATAGAAGCATCACATTTGCCAATCTCAATGCTGAGCTCTTTGCCAGCCAGACGGTGACGATTATGTCAACTCAAACATGTCAGTCTCCACTTTCTTTTCTTTCCTTTGTATGTGCGGTTTTATTTCTGGCACAATTATTAAAATAATTTCTTCACTTCAAAGTCTTTTTCTCTCTGTGAAATCCATGCGAGGGACTTCCATCTGTTTTTCTCTGCAACCAACTTCCATTTGCCCTTTTTGACAACAGCTTTCTGCTTGTGGACAAATTAGACCTTCTCGGCTTTTTCATTGCACAATAACAACACACTAAAACCCAAACAAGCTGGTGCTTTTAGCTGAATTCATTCTATGAAACTTCCGCAACAACCCCTTTTATAACTGCAGCAGAGCCAGAATGGATCACTGAACATCTGAGGGCCGATTACGAGCACACTCACGTGCACATGGACATGCAACAGGCACACATCCTTGTACACAAGAACCCGCACAGATGTGGAAAGCACACTCTTGTACATTGTTTGGACTTGATATTGGGAATCGATGCAGTCTGATCAATACTGCAAGCTTCTCTGACTTCACACACACACACACACACACACACACACACACACACACACACACACACACACACACACAAGTTGCAGTTAAGATGCCAGTGGCACAGATGGAAGTTTCTGTCCATCTGGAAAGCTATCAAAAAGCTTTCAGGTTTGACAGCCAAGTGTTAGCGAGTCTATATTTGAGTCCTACCTGAGCTCTCACCAGTGTTTCTTGTTACTCATTTTTTCCCCTAGAGTTTTTAATTCTCTGTTCAGTTGTTCTATTCTTCTTCCCGCTCTCCGTCACTGTGAAAGGCTTTCACAGCCACCGCCCAAGGCTGTATCCATCAAAGCAATTGAGACACCACAGCCAATTGATTACCTAATCGAATATCATTATTACCAGCAATTAGCCTGCACTATGACTTCAGTTAAAATCGCTAATTAACAAATGTGGGCTTGAGTGGCTGGCGACAAAATATGTCTTTGTGAAACAGGCAACGGCGAAGACGCGTCTCCGCGCGGCAAGGTATTTAGGAGCTCCTATTAATCACTTTCCCACCGCCGTGGTGTGAGACATGGTGATCACCGTGGCCCACCTGTTTGTATCTGATGCTCGCTCAGCAGATGGCCCACCGAAGGCGTGGTGCGGGCTAATTGCTGTTGATTTATACACAACATCCAACAGGTTTTTTGAGGGTTTTTTTCCCCTCACATGGAGACATGCTTACTTTATTGAACAAAGTGGCGGGGGGGAGTAACCTGTGAGACACAACCTCAGTCTGTACCGCTTCGGAGGCTTTACTATTAATTCCCTAATTATTGTTGTTTAGTTACTCTAGGCTTTATTTTACCTTTGTGGTCCAAAATAATTGTGCATCTTCTCTTTTGGGTTGTTTGTAGTAGTTCCTTATTTCTAACCTATGGTTTGGGAACCATACAGTGGCAACATTTTATTCTGGTATGTTAATATTTCAAGATAATGTTCTTTCAAGACATTCCAACCTACCGATAGTTTCAGGAATGTACGCACTTTTAAACACATCCAATTTGTATGACAGAAATGTCCAAAAGTCAAAGATGCATCTAAATCTGCTTAAGCCACAATGCTCTTTCTAGAAATCTTACCTTAAAAGTAACCGATTCATTATAAATAATACAAAACACTTAACATAATATTACAAATATTGCCTACTGAGAGAGACAATCTGCATGTCTTCAGATGACTTGTTCAGATGAAATACAAATAAAAGTCACACTCAACACCAAAATAACAGATTCATTCTTCAGGTATATCTGCCTACTTCAATAACTAGAAGTCAGTTATAAACGGAGAACACAAGAATCTTTGTTTTATCTCTAAATTATATACCATGTATGGATGTGTTGGATGTAATTTTAAACATTGGTGGTATTCCACATGTCCCCCTCTATATTAGCAGTAATTGTAGTTGTACAGCTGGAATAATCTGGAGTTTTAGTTGGGAGTTTTAATCCTAATTAAAGGTTCTTCCACCTGGGAAACAAAGCTCATGTGTAGGCCGAATACTTAGTTGTTTTTTTTTTCGGCATGTCATATCAGCCGCCCCCTAATATGCCAGGGCTTGAACACACAACGGGACGCACAGAAGGGGCACAAAGAAACACACCAAAAGCCGAAAGAAAAAGGACAGACAGAGGTGACCTCAGTAATTTGTGTCGAGTCAAATGTCAGCTGTGGGGGAGCAGAGGGGTTGGTGGGTGGTGGTGGGTGGTGGTGGTGGTGGTGGGGGGGGGGGGGGGGGGGGGGGGGGGGGGGGGGGGGGGGGGGGGGGGGGGGGGGGGGGGGGGGGGCTTTTAGCCCGACGGAGGTCTGGGACGGAGGCTGGAGAGCGGTCATGGCCTGCGGGTGTCTGCTAAGGTCTTTGTTAAAGCCCATTCTCTCTAAGGCCGCGGGGGGGGGGGAGGGCTGGCGTCGAAGGCCAATTGAGGAGACGGAGAAAAAAAAAAAGAAAAAAAAAAAGAAAAAAATCAATGGAGCTGCTGGAGACCATCCTCTCACTCGGCACGACGCTCACACTCATACGGCTCTCGTTGCTTTCTCCTGCTCTCTATACCTCAGCTTGACCCCTTCTTTCCCTTTTATTTCCACTCGCCATCTAACAGCGTGCTTCAGTTTCTGTGGACCTGAGCCGGTGTCTGGCCCTTTTCCACATTTTCTTCCTTTTTCATCCCTTGACTGCAATGCTTCACGAGCAACAAGCCCCAATATGTATTGGAAATTCGCCCATTTGGATCCAGAAATCTGTAGCTGAGCTTGAATGTGCGGCTTATGAGGGAGCTGAATGCCATGAATAATAACTACGGAGCTTCTTACTGTAATGACACACACACACACACACACACAGAGTACGCCTATACTTGTATTGTACGCAGCCACAATTGCCCACAGCTATCATCTATTGTTTTACACGTTTAATTGGAAACACAAAAGCAGCCCACGCTCCTGCTAATGCACACAGTGCAATCCAGCCCCCAGAGATCTCACCAAGATATATTTTAAGTCTCACCCGACAGGGGAACTGGGTAGAAACTGAGCCATTCAACATCCATCTGTCTTCCTCGTAAGGCTTCTAATCTTGGGGAAATAACACTTTTCTCCTCGATAAACAAGGTGTGGGCCACTAAGCAGCGCTCCCCGCTAAAGACTCCTGAATGCAACTGACCACAGCCTATCTGACTGAATATCAATAACAATACTACATGTTTTATGCTCTGCTTCCTTGAATTTGAGCCTATTAATCTGGTTGGACTGGACACCCAAGGCCTTAAGGGTTGATGAAAAAAAAAAATCTTTGCCACTTTGTAACTCAACTTTTCGAGAATAATGCATGAAGGTGCAAAGTGCGTTCAATAACCAGCATCCCAGGCAAAGCCAACCTCTCCATTTCCACTTGATATAATAACTGTTCACACTGTGAGAAAAGAAGCTGAAAGAACCAAGAATCAATGTGTTCTTTAAAGTAAAAGACCAAGATCATTAGCTGTAATGCTCTACACACACTACTCTTTGCTGAGCAGTCGCAGTGAGACTATCCAAATATTGCGAGAGAGGAAACTGACTGATAATGTTTCTGGTTTTGCTTAAATGGACTGGAGATTCATACATTTATATTAAATTCATGTATCTGCTACAATGAGTTCCTTGCCTTGGACCTATATTATTTAACCTCACCCCCTGATTGGGGCGCCTGGATAGCACTCCTGGTTGAGCGTGTGCCCCCATGTATAAAGGCTTGTCTTGCTGCAGCAGTCGCGAGTTCAATTCTAACCTGCAGACCTTTGCTACATGTCATTATTTCCCCTCCCTCTCCCCCCTTTAACATCTTCCGCTGTCCTGTGTAATAAAGACCTAAAACAAATCCCTTCCTAATTTCTTGATGGGATTATACAACAGTTTTAAAAGTATAAGATCAAATCTTTGCCAACAATGTGGCATCCAGTACCGGATCGGGGCTCGGTCATTGAGAATCGCCGTTCTAACAGATCCAATTAATATTTTCCTTTATATTCCTTTTTTTAAAGATGTTGTGGGTATTTTAGGCCTTTATTTGGTGAGGACAGTTTAGATTTGAAAGGGGGTAGAGAGAGAAAGAGGGGGAATGACCGGCAGCAAAGGGCCACAGGTTGGAGTCGAACCCGTGGCCGCTCTACCAGGTAAGCTACCCAGGCTACCCGAAACATTCAATTAAAAAGTGTTAACGAGTTCTTCCTTATACCTAACATTGCAGAATACACTCGACTAACTGACAATCAGTGCCTAGTAGACTTAGCATTTTTAACTGACCTTAATGTTGAGTTGCAAGGAAAAGACTTAACAGTTGTCAATATGATCAGCTCAGCTTACGCATTCAAACCAAAAATGTGCTTGAAGCTGCGGTTCAGAGATTTGGCAAACTTCCAAAATGTTGTATCAGAACTGGAGACGCAAGGGAAGGCGTGTGCGCATCTTGACAGTGGGCGCTACACAGATCGGATTGTTAAAATTTTGTCAGAGTTTAACAAACAGTTTCAAGACTTTGCTTTATTGGAGCCAGTTGCTACATTCATGTGCTACCCTTTTCATGAAGATGCTGAGGTTGATTTACTGGCATTAAAACTTGCAGTGTTGTTTAACCTGAACTTGTCTGGAAGGGGGGAAGAGCTCCTGACACTACAAACTACATCAAGTCCAGGGCTTATGGACAGTTTTGGTGGCCAGGACGTGGTCATTATCAAATTCTAGTCAGAATATGATTCTGATACTGCTCCATTGGGGTGTAATTACGAGGCTTGTTTCAACCCAACCAGGGTAGAAAATGCCTCTGCACTCAATTGGATAGACCTACAACCAATCAAAGCAACGGGGACGTATGTTGAACGTACATGGGACGTATGTTGAACTTTTGCCAAATCCCGTAGGAAGGACAGCAAAAACATCTTTCCACACAACAAATGCCTCGATCGCAGTTCTCTGTTCCTCTTTTAGAAGGAATGCGCTGTTGATATTTTCTATTAGAAACTAAACCTTAAAGAATCTCACATTAAAGAAGATGGTGATATAGCCAAAACTTAAACCTGCTAATACAGACTACAATCACTTTTGGACGGGCTGTTGAGCTGTAACACAGAGAGATGATGAAACTTTGATTAAATAACCCCTTGTTTAAATCTCAGCAAATAAAGTGGAGCTGAACACATAAAAACAAGACAATTTCAGAAATATAAAATTTGCTTTAAGCACACAGCCATAGAATGACAGCTATGAAAGGGTCGTTTCTTCCGTGTAATGATGTATTTTATGATGACAATCGGAGCAGTATGCTGATACCCAACACAACTGCCTTGAGTGGAGTTATAGGGATTTGCCCATTTGGCTAATTACATGGAGATTTTCTTACCGTTCTCCGGCTAATTAATCAGAATGACTACAACAACTGTGTTCAGGAAATGAGTCCCACCAGAGCAGATGAGGTAAAAATTCAAAAAATGTTACAGCAATGACGGCTTCTTATCCACTTCTTTCTCCCGTTATAGCACCTTAAGGCAAAGAAATGATCAACCTCCTAATTTAAACCTGCAGAGAAAAGTATGACAAAGAGAGTCAGGGAGTGTAAAGCTCTTATTCTCTAGTGTTTAAATTAGCAGCAGACTGTACTTAGTTCAGTAAAGGGTGAGTCAGGTTCAGAATAATGACTCAAAATCACTTTTGCATTGCAGCATATACAGTTCATCATACATGTTGTAATGTAAATTTAAATGTTTATTTACATTTTTAACAAGCCGGTTGAATTATAAGTCAAGGACAGCAAAACATCCAGACACTAGAAGTGCCTACCAGTAAATGTTCAAACAAAACAAAAAACAAGCACGCTGAATCAATAGATCTCAGAATTCTAACTTTAAACTCAAAACTCAAATACAATTTTCACATGTGGCCCTAATCCTCTTCCCTAATACAGCATTTACCAAGAAAAGCATCAAATATTTACTTATTTTAATTGCAGCTTCTCAAAAGTCATCATTGTGGGACGTTGTACATTTTATTATAGTGTTATTTGAATATTACAGTCGATCAGTTACTACAAATGTTTGACATTTATAAACTATATATTTGACTGAAAAATAACCAAGTTATTCATCATTTTTATATAATAATACAAGACCATGAACAGAAAAGTATGGAGTTACAGAAGCAAATGGCAAATTCACAATTTGAGACCTCAAGTACCAGCATGGGTTATTTTAATGCATGAAAGACTTCATTAAATCAAGTGTCAATCTTTTTAAGACTTGGTTTACACTTTGTTTTAAAAACGCATCTTGGGTGATAGGATCACTAGTGGACAGTTGTAATGGCTGAATAAAGCTTTGTGGACCAGTGTCTTTATTTTCTGAGCCCACTAGATGGCCATCTCTGTTCAACAGTTGGTTGAGAATATACTGAAGTGCAATGCCTTTCTTAAAACCAAGAGCGCCATCTAGTGGGCTCAGAAAATAAAGACACTAGTTCATGAAGCTTCATTTGGCCATCACTAGTGGACAGCGCTAGATACAAGTGTAAACAACCACTGAGACATATTTTTGATCCGATCACTCCAACCCCTTGCCAAGGTGGTCTGGGACGCATTGGACCATCTTTTGCAGTATAAACGCTAACGCGTCCCCGACCAGACGTAACAGAAAAATACATCAATGCAGGGCGGCACATGATGACAGCACGCCAAAGCTCTATACTGTAACGTGCCCATTTTCCGAGTTGAACAAAATTCTTTTTCCATATGTTTGGTTGTGTAGACAACAACATCTCCAACTAGCAATGTGACTGGCAAGAGTGTTGACGTTATAATTGTACGTCAAGCCATCTGGCCTTTTAGAAGAAGCGATGTAGGCAGTTATGAAATCTAAACACAAGTAGGCAGCTGGAGACGCAGGTGTGAACGGCAAAGTGTCTTGGCTGTCCACTTGTGTTTCCGATCACCAAATCACGTTTCACTCTTTCATACTTTCATGGTTTTTCACGTTTGTTTGGTGCCGCGTCAGTGCCAACAATTTCAGAGTTCAGGACCTTCTTGAACAAACGTCTATGTGATGGGATGACATTTGGGAAATAAGTACAAAAATAATAATTTTTACCAATTGTAGCCCAATTACATTAAATAAATTAATAGGAATTACACTAATTTTGAGAAATTTTACAAAAGCAGCAATGTCTCACCAAAATGTTACTTAGATGGTTAACAAAGCAGCTTATTAACATATACAGCATGATAAAAAAATAAAGTTACTAAAATAAGGCAACTTCACGCATTAGGAGGTAGTAATCGATCATCCGATGTCAGGAAATGTTTCTGCTTGACTAAGCGGTAGTATACCTTTTGAATTTAGCTATGTTTATATCTACAGTATATTCTAAAACAGTATATTCTAAAACAATTTCCAACCTGTGAGAACAAACTACTTAATATGAATAGTGCTAGCCAACATCATCCTAATTAGAGGTTGCACCTGTGCTTGAGCTTGATTATGCTCATCCACTTGAATAATAAAGGACTCATTATGCATGCTGTAACATCATCGTGTTTTGAAAGCATTTTGGCCGGAACCACAAAGAAAAACAAGTGAAGTTTATCAAATCTATTCATGGAAGATTTTGAACAGGACAGTTAAAAAATAAGTAAACAAATAAATATTTTTTTAAAATGAATGCAATGATCATTACAGCCGCTTTCTGACCCGCTTAATAGGCAGCTCCATTAGCCAAGTGTTACCATAAAACTCCCAACAAGCAAGAAAAATGTCTAACCTTGAAGGCACTCAAGCTTTAAAGATACAGTCAAAACACTGCTGGCTTTTATCCACAACCTTGCCACGGACATCAAGTCTTGTCTGGTCAGTCATTTAACTCTGATAATAAAAAGTAAAGGACAAAAAGGTAAGGACCAGAGTACAGATCTGAACTGAAGAAAAAGACCAGAACTTAAGAATATAAACAACAAAAAGATGTTGAAAGACAAATGAGCGGATGACGAGTTGGAAAACAGCCAGAGCCCGCAAAGACATAAATCACAGCAGAAAGAAAAATATACTTACATGGATAGAGAGAAAGAGAAATAAACAGAGAGATATCATGGGTCTTCAATGCTTTTAAGCCAAGGACCCCTTAACTGAAAGAGAGACGGAGCAGGGACCCCTAATACAAATATTGTCTATAATATGAAGTTGCCTATTAAACTGGGCCTACAATAACGTGAAAACCTTGATACATCACTTTTTTGTAAACAATACTAAGCTTTTAAAATAATTATTAAGGTGAACTGTATCTATGGATGGCTACCTTAGTGACTACCTTCCCTAAAAGCCAGTTAGCCCATCATCAGTAAGGATTTATATTTGCTAATAAAATGTTAGATTCATGTTAATACTTTAATTTTTATAAAAATTCAAAATTTAGACTAGTTTGGGGGCCCCTCTGCGTTGACTCTAAAGACCCCCGAGAAAGCTAATGGAAGCTAATAGGGCATTCATTGCACCTTGAAAAACTCAAGCAGGTGATATGCCATTTAGTTGCGTTTCTTTCTGTTGTTTAATAGCAATTGAGTGTTGACATAAGTTATTAACGTATTAGTTAAATTTGATCATATGGCCATGTCAATAAACAAACCGTTCATGTCTAAATGTTTTTAAATGTTAAGCAACGACTATTTTTTGTTTATCCGTTCAGACATCTAAAAAAAAAAAAGTGGTACTCAACCTAACCAAACTGGTGAAACCATTACCTTATGGACCTGGCTTTGTGCATGGGGGCACTGTCATGTTGTAACACTTTCCCCAAACTGTTGCCACAGAGTTGGAAGCACCGTGTTGTCTGAAACATCCCTGCATGTTGCAACATGAGGAACTCCCATAACTGAAACTAAAACCATGAAAAACAGCCCCAGACCGGTCCTGTACATAAAGTCTACATGTACAGATGAGCCCACACAGATAAATGTTCTTTATTGCCCACAAAGGAAAATTAATTTTTGCTCACGACAGTATCGTACCCACAGTCAATAAAATAAATAGATGAACGCAGACAATACAGAACAAACAAAACATGATTCTATTATATATTCCTATGGACGGATGGATGGATGATACAGGGGTACATGTACAGATATGACAGAAGTGACAGAAGACAGAGAGATAAATTGATGTATTGAGAGATGGGTTTACTGATACTGTAGATAGTTATTGATAGTGAGATAATAAATACTCTTTAGCTTGGAATAGAGAAAAAGAGAGATTAATACATAGAATGAGAAAGATGGAGATAGCCAGTGAAGAAGAATTAGATAAGATGGACAGAGATAGAGGAAAAGATGGATAACCGATGAATCGACAGACAGAAATGTAGATAGATGGATTGATACACTGGAAATAGATAGACTGTTACACTGGAAATAGACAGACAGCTAGATAGACAGAGCGAAAGAGTTAATTTCAACTCTCAGACTTGCTCACAGGTGTGGGTGGGTGGAAGAGGACAAGAGAATGAGGGCGAGAAGGGGAGGAAAATAATTCAAATGTCTGGGTTTTCACAACGTTAATTTAGCTGTGCAGAGGCCCATCGCACCATTCTCTCACTCTTCCTCACTCCTGTCGGAAACATGCTAATAAGGGAAGCCGACTGACGTGAGCGAGGTTTAAAGGGTAATTAGCATAAAAATCCTACATGCTGTACTCTTACTTTCTCTAATCAACACCCACACACACACACACACACACACACACACACACACACACACACACACACACACACACACACACACACACACACACACACACACACACACACACACACACACACACACACACACACACACACACTTTTCACATGTGAGAAAAAAACCTGTTTGACGCAATTAAAATGAAAATTAGCATCCGGGAGGAGGTGGGAGAGGAAGAGGGAGACAAAATGTTCTCCCCTTGCATTTTTGTTGTTTTCTCGTTGCTGCCCTTTTTTAAGACTCAGGAGAAAGAAAGAAACAGCGGATAATTTAACGTTTTTTACCAATAGGAGACATGTCGAGTGACAGCAATGCAGTGTTCTCTGTGTAGCTGCTATCTCGTTCTCTGGCACCGGCTGACAATCTTATCATTGCTTCTGATTCACTGTGCACTGTGCCCAAAACGGTTGTTGTTGTGCAGTTTTAAAAAAACATACAATAACATAACCTTCTCTAGATATGATGATTGCACAAATGTTGGCTAACACCGTTTATTTGAAGAGGTGCTTTGAAACACTGTAAGCTAAGTGCAGTACAAACAGATTGTAAGTGCATAATAATTATTATGGACAGAGTAAACACCCTGTTCAAAAATATCATGGTTGGGTGTTATCTTCTTAATGGCATGATATCATTTTCTGATGTTTTTTTCAGATGATTATGTTGGCTTGTATTTCACTACAATGGACTCAGAGCACACTCATGCTTTTTCACAAATCCAATTGCTTCACAAAGAATCATGCGTGGTGAGTTGAAGCTCGGGATAAAGCGATTACCGGTGTAACGGTAAACCACGGTAGAAATGTTGACGCTAACAATTACCGTTTTCTTTAAAAAATATCCTTATTATCACGGTGGATTACCACGGTGTGGAAACCGCATGTTTAATTCTTCCCAGCTATACCCGAGGCTCCTGAAGTTGCCGCGCAGGTGCATGGTGCTCAGATAGGAGAAGGGGACAGAACGTAGCAGCTAATGTACCAGACTTTTCTTTTCTTTCCCATTTTCGGACTTGTTGAAGTGATGTGGGTAGTAGACCAGAATGGAAGTTAAAACTATTCTGTAGCTCGCTAAACTGTCACGGGTTTTACTGCCTCGTTATCTTCAATAAATGTTCTGCTACAATGGGGAAATTTAGCCCATGTTACGACATAACATTTATTTGGAGGGATGGAGGGAGGGGGGGAGAGAGAGAGAGAGAGAGAGAGAGAGAGAGAGAGAGAGAGAGAGAGAGAGAGAGAGATAATACTGCTGTTTCTGTGTTTCTTATTGAATTACTAACAGATGTGCAGATTGTTTAATATTACTTGTGCAGCCAGCCGTGTGTTGATATTCAGGTTGTTTTCTAGCAACATGTAATCGCCAGTAAACAGACCGGCACTGCTGAGCCAAGTGCTTAGCTATTAAAGGTGTATTACACTTTTTTGTTATAGATATGTGTGCTGTAGTAGACATGGCTTTTTCTCAGTTTGTGTTACTGAGCAATATGTCACATTTATGTTAATTATTACAGAGAAATGGGTGCCCAGATTGCTCAGTTGGTAGAGCAGGCGCCCAGGTTTCTTCCTCGACGCAGAGGACCGGGTTTGACTCTGACCTGCGGCCCTTTTCTGCATGTCAGTCCCCCCCACTCTCCCCCTTTTCATGTCCTAATCTGTCTAGTCAGAAAAAAAGGCCGAAAATGCCCAAAAAATTATCTTAAAAAAAATTATTACAGAGAATTTAATGTAAATCTTAGTGTTATTTCTTGTTATATGCTGTTGGCTATAACATTTACTTTTTGCAAATAATGTTCGTAGTAAGTCAGACGCTTATTAAAGGTCTTTTATTATTTGCTTATATTTCAGAACCAGATTCAACTTCCCATGGAACATAAAATCCAACCTCATATAATCTTCCCGGATCTCAAAGTCAGACATCCCTGGTTCCAGTTCTTACCTGACACCCTACAGCAGGCAGTGTTTCAGCAGCCAGTTTTAAATAGTTTTTACAAGCCTAGTGCATATATTTTTGTAATATAATAAACATTTATCCTGTTTGAAACTATTTCAGTTTGTGTAAGCCTATCAGTGCTTTCTGAACATAAGGTAAAATTACCAAAAACCATGATCATTTTGGTCACTATAACCATGAGGTTACATTTTCAGACTGTTACATCCCTAGTTAAAGAAACTCAGCACACTATAGACTTGAATCAAAGAGCAGACTAGGCATGGGCCGGTATGAGATTCTGACAGTGTGATAAAAAAATATCTTGGTTTCACAGTATTGCAATTACTGAAAAACTGCTTTTAAAAAGTCCAAAAAAGGTCTCTGCAGGGTCAAAACAAGCTGTGCCGAGGGTGAAAATTAGTCTGCACTAGGGTTGCAACACCAGGCTTCACAGTGCAGTGTACAGAATTAAATTTTTCACTGTTTAGATGCTACTCTGTCGCGTCATAACGATTCCTTCCCAGTGCTTCAACTGACAAGTAGTGGTAGCAGCAACAGACTAGGCACAGATCCATCCAGGGAAAGAAGACTGTTTTTAACGCAGATAAAGAAACAGAGCTGGTTGATTGCCCATACAGGTGGCACGAGTGTCATTCTAGAAGATTCATTCATTTGTAAGAGCAATGTGCTGGTAAATAATGCTGAAAAGCAAAAACTGTTTTCCACATTTGAATTGCAAGGTATGCCCAGAGTATTGTAGTCAATTCTTGATGAGTGAACCCTTGATATTTCAGATCAGAAATTCTAGTATTAACCTTTAGATTTTTCTTTAAAATATGGAAATTGAATACAAAGACAGGGAAAGTGATTATTTCATTACTTCTCAGTTTATGAGACCTCTTAATACTTTAAAATACTAAAGTAGAACTAATGACAGCCTTAGGAAGCGTTTCAGACCAGCTGTCAAATAATTTTTAATTAAGCCAACATTTCAATCACTCATTCAACATTTCTATCAAACTTCCTCCCGTTTCTGCTCAGGGAGTAACAACGTAGGAATTACATTTTGGTGCCTGGGCTGGACTTCTTTCATGATACCCTACACGGAGAGACAGGAGGAGCAAGGACTTGACTTTGGACTCCTGGCCCGGAGCACCATATTGCCCCACACCTGGGAGGCCCAGGGGGGGATGGGAAAACCCGTCACCCCTTGGAGCTTTACAGATGGACCGGAGCTTGGACCGCATGTGAGAGATGGGGGGATGGGGGGGCAGAATGAGGGTGAGAGTGGAGGATGGATATCCTACGATGCCTCAAGGGTCCCATATGCTCTGCTTACTCAAGCCAATGACACCAATGATTGTGATTGGTTCAGAAATGGCCCAAAGTGGGTCAGTCCGCTGCAGCGAGCAGTCTTAAGATTTATTTTGATGAAGATTAGTAACATTGTTTCTGCTAAGCTGTAAAGTTGTCAAGGTGGAAACGCCACTAAAGTAACTCTAAACTGAACTCAAGGATTCCTGCAGAGTTGATTCCAATCCAAATGAAACGTTTCATAACTATTGTTATTTTCAGGCAAACAGAGCTTCCCATAGGAAACCAAATTTACAGTCAATAGATAACCAAACAAAGTGAATAGCAGGTATGATATCTGCTGTGGACGACGCTCAATGCTTATAAATGGGTATATTTGGCAGAAGGCTAGTGTCAGAACAGAAATGCTAACACGCCACTCTGACCAATTATAAGGACTGCAAGTTCAAAAAATGATGAGAAATGTGTTCTGCCAAGTGTCCCTTACTCTACTTTTGTTTTAAACAAAGTAGTGGCAATAAATAATTGGACAAGGCAGTCTCTCAGTTTCTTGCAGATGGTCACGTTACTGAGAATACAGCGGCTCTCACTCCCCCCCCACCGTGCTGACGTTACTCGGTACGTAACGATAGCTCACAATGACTCGTGTTAATCACTCCCGTGATTTATTGTCCAGACGCAACATGAGAAGAGTGAGATTAGTCAATGTTAGCAACCCAAAATCAACATTACATTTGAATAGTAATTTCAGCATTCAAATAATATTTACTTTTTTACTATTCAAATTATATACAAATTTCAGAATTCTTTCCAACAGCCCTAGCGCCTATACAGGGTTGTTATATCTTGATGAACATATCTTATTTCCTCCAATGGTATACATGTATTTGTTGCTGACAGCCATTTTGACAGGGAGAGAGTGGTGATCTGATTTTTATGTCTATATATGTCTATACATTTTCTTGCAACAGCAAGTGTTCCATCAATGTCCCACTCCTCCCTGCAGCCTCTCCATCGCTCCTCTGCCCAGTATCTGGATTGTTGTTGTTTTTACAAATAAGCCGATTTATCTTTGCTAAAAATATATTGGAATCATGTTAATGTATTGTATATTTTCAGACACTTTCATTTGGGGGGAAAAGAACTTTCAAAAAAAAGGTATGGCGGCCCACCTGCAGTGACAGAGGACCACCTAGGGGTCTGTACTCAAAGAAATGGATATCTACTGCTGTATGGCTAACACAACTTTAAATCAATTGGGATTCCTAGGAATTATAAAGTTTTTCTTTTTTTAGCATTATACAAACCACAGGGGTGAGGCTTTGAGTCACATGTGAGCATGAGTCACAAAAAAATCACAGATGGTTGCAAGCTGATAATATCTCATGTGTTGGTATATTACTGTGATTGTTTTGTGGGGCAAAATTGTTGTGTATTGTGGTTCTCAGACATATTTTATGGTACTTCATTAATTCTTTTCACTCCTCTTGAGTTGTCTCCACCGTGGAGGACAAACACCACCTGATGTGTCATCAGTCTCCCAACTGGAGAGCAAGGTGCCTGAGAGGTGTGAGACCCGCCTAGCCCATCCCTGTAGTGATGTCACTGTTACCACACTTATTCGGCAACACGGTCCAGAAGCGTCGCCAAGCCCGGCAGGGGAGTGAGGGGGCTGCTTGTACTGTTACCCCCACCCCCACCCCCCACACACACGATTCCCCTACCACCCTTCTCTCCCACCGTCCTCAGCCCTTCTCATCTTCACCCCGTTCCATTTCCCTCAGAGCAGACTGCCATCTGTGCTCTGAGAAACTTTTTTTCTTTTCTTTTTCCTTGGAATCTCTCATCTAGTCTTCTGTGTTCAGACTTGCAGGACACTGCCGCAGGGTTTCTAAAACGCTTTCATGTCTTAGACCCCCAAATAAGACCATATTAGTCCACAGGCCCCCCCCCACCCCACTCCCTTCTGACATGATTTCATCTAAGGCAGCCATATGGGAGGATCACTGCTGATTTAGGGTTGAATTTCAGAACAGACTACACTGTATGAGGAGTTTCTGAAACCTGTACTCCTTATACAATCTGTAACTGGGGTCTTTTCAAATAAATTGAATTATATTGAATTTCTGTTTCGTTAGGGGCCTCCCGGGAACTTCGTCAAGAACCCTGGGGATCCCCAAACCCCATTTAGAAAGCATTGCAGCTGTGAACAGAGAGCAAGAGACAAACAGAGCAAGAGAGAGGGAGTTGCAACCTAAAACTAATGTTCTTTTCCTCCAAAGGGCTAAATGGAATAATAGGTCCTCAGGCTCTTCTCTACAGCTGTCAGAATGATCAAGTTCTAGCCCCGTATGAGGAAGCTCTGTGTGTGTGTGTGTGTGTGTGTGTGTGTGTGTGTGTGTGTGTGTGTGTGTGTGTGTGTGTGTGTGTGTGTGTGTGTGTGTGTGGTGCTTGGTGTGTGTAGTATGTTTAAGTGTCCTTAACGCCCTGAAATGCCATCTGCATGTCTATATAACCAATTTGGCTAATTTAAATGAACCAATGCGCCAAAGGGGCATTCAAAATCTTTATTTCTACCTTATCCTATGTTTATCTCCATCTTTATCCTATTTTATCCTCATCTTTATCATTTTAATCCATATCTTATTCGTATCGCCATCTTATCCTCATCTTTCTCCTTATCCTATTTCATCTCTAGTTATCCTCACCTTATCTTTTTCTCCTTATATTATTTCATCTAATCTGATCTGTATATCTAACACTGTGTGTGTGGAATTTTTAACTGTTATTAATTTAAGCTTAAGTGAGTCTTGTATCCCTTTCTGGAAAGCTTGACAATGCTAACATGGGATGTTTAGCAAGTATAATGTTTACCACGTCCACGATATTAGTTTAGCATGTTAGCATGCTAACATTTGCTGCGAATGGGAATGCCATTAGTTTTGCATGTACCGTATTTTGTCATAAGCCAAAGAATTTAAGACATTTAAATTTGGACCTGATCATTAAACATAAGATGAGGAAAGGCCAGGATGTGTGTAGTGATATTCAGGGAAATCCATGCAATTCTTATGGAGACATTACACAGAAAACCCGAGCGATATTGTCCCTCCTAGAGCAACCCTGCTAGTGTGA
Source organism: Etheostoma cragini (assembly GCF_013103735.1). Classification (NCBI taxonomy): domain Eukaryota; kingdom Metazoa; phylum Chordata; class Actinopteri; order Perciformes; family Percidae; genus Etheostoma; species Etheostoma cragini. The sequence goes on from NC_048429.1 coordinate 2,444,394, forward strand.
CTAAAACCAAGACTCCAATGGAAAATCCAAAACAAGTCACTCAATGTAGAGCCGATTTCATGCAACCATTTGTAGTTCTGATTTTGCGCTCTGGTTAAATTACTAAAATGGCACTTTCTCCTCAACCTTCAATCTAATCTATTCTATGCAGATGTACAAAAAGAAAAAAATACACTGCAAGGACATCATACTGAATACCACAAGGTGTACTGGTCCAAGTAAACAGAATTATGAGATCCCTTTCACTTACTGAAACTCTCTTCCTTAAGGACAGACAGCCTCATTCGAGTGCTGCCACTTACATTTCCATTTATTCCTTTGATCCCCTCTGTAACGGCCAGTTAAATAGCCTGTAATGCCTTTTAGCCTGTTAGTGCTGGATGCTCGGGAGCCCAGACAGACTGGGAGGGACATATGGAGGTAGTCTGGCAACAGACTCGCAGTCCTGATGCCAGCTCCTAAGAAACATTCATAAATGCTCATGAGCAAGCACACACGCACGCCCACGTACACAAAACAAATTTCAGCACTCCTTCGTGTCAGTTGTCCAGAGCTCTGAGCCGTCCCTACTTCCTTCGATTATCTCAGAATCTGCTCCATACGAGCATCGTGGGAATTTTTGGAGTCTCCTCCATTTCCCATCGTCCCTCTAGGCCAAGGGCAGGCGTCCAGTATGAAGGCTGGACTCACTCCGCATACTCGCAAATTCCCACCCACGGTGAGGGGGAGGATGGGAACAGCAGATAAAGCGGCAAGCACACAGCAAGCACAAAGCTTTGTTCAAAGCACAGTCCAGCATGGATCATTTCCCTAGCCTCGCATCTTTGTCTTTGTGTCTTCTGCCTCGGACGGGTGTGTGTCAGCCTATTTTGTGTGTGTTGTCTGATGCCTGTACTGACAGCTGGCCTGGAAATCCTTTCCAAGAGTCACAGGTTGAGTTCTGTATGAAACAGAGAAGTATTATTGGGAGGCCAAGCTGATAGTGAGACCGCCTGCTGTCTCTATTTTTATTGTACCGGCGTGTAAATACAGAACAAATTGCTTTTTCTCACATTGGTCTGATCCCTTCTTGACGTTATCGTTTCATATCGTAATGGAGTCTTTATGGAAAGTACGTGTTCTTTGAACGACATGATCTACGATACAATTACTAAGGAGCATTTAAAACTTCAACACATCCTGGGCATGGAAATGTTTTTGAAATTATTCATTTTTTTCCAAGAATTGGAGCATTGTGTTGAGTACTGGCAGTCTGTACTCTACAGTGAAGTTGACATTTAATGTTGAGAGAAACTTGTTGAGAGTGCCCAGAGAGACACTAAGAGATTTCTGTATAGCACAAAACAGTTAAAAGCTATTCATACTTGTATTTCTACAAGAACATGTTAACATACTTTATTGTTAAGAAAACACTATTTTTCTCATACTGGCTATGCCTGCTGTACCTGTATTCACCCTCTGTCTGAGACGCTGTTGTACTGAAGCTCCTGTCTCTTTAAGCCCCCGTTCCAAAAAGACCAGGCTGCTCTGATTGGTCAGTGTTCCCCAGTCTTCCGCATCTGTGCTCTCGCCGCCTCTGTACCGCCCGTCATTGTCGTAGTGGACCGACTGTAACGGATTACAGCAACACTTTCTACCCTCTAAAAATCACAAATAAAAAGCCTCTCAACCAAAACTACCCAACAGTAGGGTTGGGCGATATGGAGAAAATCAAATATCACAATATTTTTGACAAAATACATTGATGTCGATATTGAGGCAATATTGTAGTGTTGACTATTATATACTAACACAAGGACAGGTTTTGATAAACAACCACCAATAATTTGGACAAAATAACTGAGTGGGGTAAAAGTAAATAATAAAGCAGCTAGTAAGTCTGTTTAGTCAAGTCAAGAAAATGACATCACTTGAGTGTGATGCAGCCTCTAAAACCAGCAAAAGACAACACTTACGCCATATCACGATATGATATCCAAAAATGACATCTGCAGCCAAGATTACAGCATCCCCTAACTCGAGCAAGTAGCTACAAGTAGCAGTAGCTGTATAAATACTCCAGTAGAGGATCTGGAGAAGATGACCATGACATCACCTTGGGCCAAGAGCATGAAAAAGCAGTTGGAAGCAGTGTTCAGAACGGTCTGAAAGTTTTTGCCCAAACGTTGACCTTATTATTTATTTTGGCCAATGTTTAATATAAACATTTGACATTGTAAAATATACTGCATATACTGTGTGTATATATCTATCTCTCTAGAGATAGATAGATAAATATTGATATATAGATGTAAATAATACGTCCTTTATATGAGTTATAATGTACATTATTTTTGCACTGGATGACGCCAAATATATAGGAGACAAATGGTTGTTTAGCATTGTTTTGGGTGTGATATCAACAAATATGACACTGTTATTTTGTTTTGATTAATGGCATAAGTAAATGTCATGAGGGGAAAAGCGTGTGGACTTTTTTTTGGCAAAATGTATATATTTTGTCAAGTGTATTTCTTCACAGTGTGACTCCCAAGACATACTGTAGTTTGTATTGGCTTAGCTTGTATTGCTCTGAGTGTGGTATCAATACATATCTGCGAGATTCATGCTCCGTTTTAATTATTTATTTATTTGTCTTTGAGGTCCTACAACCATTTTGCATTCAAGTGAACTCACTGTAGCCCAAATATTCTAACCCAGTTTGTCCAGTAAAAAATGATGTTCATAGATTGATTGTAGACAACAGGATTGATGTTTTACAAGATTTTTTAGAAGACAGACAGTGAGATCAGTATGGTTTCTAAAATGTACAACATTGTAAAGCATCTTCATGCAGTTAAGCCTAACTTAAGCTACAACTTTATTTTTAACCTTCTTCGCTCTCAGTATCTTGGCATAAACCTAAAGCCGTTTGTTATTACAGCCGTGGCTTAAAGCCAGCAGTTGCACTAAAGAATTCCAGTGCAGTGCTCCATCCAGAATGGACTTTAATCCTAGCGAGCGATGTGTCCCGTCATCGCTCCATCCAACTGTTGTCTAATCCTTTTCACTCCCAGAAAACAAGAGCAGGTGGGTCTGTTCCTTTGTAAGTAATGAACGCTCCGGGATGTTGTGTGAAGCCGCAAAAACCTATATTATACACTTTTTTTCCATTGACTTTAATTTGATGCGACTTGACCTGCAGATAACCTGTCGCCCAGCTGTCATTGTCAGCAAATGAAATCCACTCTTGTCTTATATTGTGTGAGTGAGAAGCAGAGAGAAGTGGACATCCTGGCCTCTCCTGGAGCTCTGCGGAGGATAGAGATCAGCAGGGGCCTGCAGAATGCTAAAGGCCAACAACACGCATAAACATGCATTACACACACACACACATTTTCTATGCTATCCATGTCAGGTCCCTTGACGTAGGTTGAAACACGGACGGAAAGAATAAAAAATCATCATGTATAAGTCATCCAAAAATCAAACAACTAATAAGAGCTCCAATATGGGCACCAAGTTGAAGCTGCACGGGGCAAAACTGACAGCCTCCAGTGGCAGCATTATGTGATAAGTTTTCAATTATTTTAAAGCCCAAGGACTTTTCTGCCCAAAAATTATGCAACATGATACTAAGCTTTTGGCTGACACAGTTCCTTTCTCTATTCGGGTGGGGATAGAGACAGTGAAGATGGTTCAGCTTTCAGGAAACCTCCATCTTACTCTGGATGTATGAGATATATCCTATTGCAATACAAACGGTCAAATTATATAGTTTAAACTTGCCACTGGAATTTGAAGGCTCTGTTCCACTGTCCTAGCAAAACACAATGTTTCCCAGCCTGCCTATGGTCCCCCAGTGGCTAGAAATGGTGATAGGTGTAAACAGAGCACTGGTTATCCTACTCTGCCTTTGAGAAACTCAAAGCTCAGGTTGATCTGGAATCTTTCCCTTATGAGGTCATAAGGAGCAAGGTTACCTCTAGTTTCTCTGATCTGCCCGCACATGAGAAAGAGAGAGACATCATGGCTTTCAACCAAGCAAAGTGGCAGTCAAAGCCAATCCCCCTTCTCTTTTCGTCAAAAGCTACAAATTCCTATTCCATTGTAAACTATGACATTTAAGATGGATGTAAATAACTAGTGATTAAGTTACAAAGTAACAACATTTTGCCTGCGACTGGGAGGCGTGTTCATGTCCTTCAAGCGAGAAGAAGTACTTTGTAAACATAGGTCCACATGTCACAGTAGTCACAGGAGAGTAACTCCTGTTACCGATTGGCTGCGGGTATTCCTTGGCCACACTTTACAGCTAAAAGTTTAACTAACTATTCCCAACTTCTGGTTTGGCTGCACTCCGTCACATAAAATGGCTGCAGACTGGAGCAGCCGCCTCTGCGTTCCATAGATATGTCATGGCAGCTCGCCGCAGGCCACACTTTTGCTAGTGCTTGGTGTGTTTTCAGTGTAAGAGCCTACAGTTATGTTCTCAGCTCTGTGAGGCTTTATAGTGACTGTGGCGCTTTGAGTTGAACGCATGTTTATGATAATGTTTATCGGGTATAATCTTTACAATGTTGACTGTCTGGTTTTAGGGTGTTTGCACAGGCAGAAACTTGGTCTTAAACCCAAGTATTGGAGTATTTGGAATTGAAGGTGGAAGAATGTAAAGTCAGGGAATCTACAAAGTCATAACAAGTTATCCTAATGGTGACATGAATGTTTCTACAAATTCCAAGGCAATGCATCCAACAGTTGTTGATATAATATAGTCAACAGCCAACATCATCATGACTATAGTGACGCCACTATCACGCTAAAAATATTGCTGCCTTCCAGCCGATGTGTCTTAAACCACCATAATATGCAAAAACCAGACAGGACACACTTGTCCAATGTCACCAAAAAAGCAGTTCATGATCATGCAGAGTAGAGTTACAAGTTCTGGCCTACTACCCAAGGTGCCACTTTTCTTCCAAGTTACCACAAGGAGATTGTAATAAATATATAGACACACACACACACACACACACACTCATCCTCCATGTTAGTGGTTCCAAGCCATCAGGTAGTGTTGCATCACCAAGCGGCAAATGCATGACTTCTTTGCAATGGCTGCATATCAACGCACAACGAAAACATGACAACCCTTTGACCACAGATTGTCTCCAAGACATCTTGAGATGACAGATGCTAGAAATCCAGGGCCCCCTAAAAACACTAAAAATATGTTAGTATCTGACAAACATCTAATATCCTGGCTTCTTCCATGGCCCCCTACCACCCGCAGCGTCTGAGTCATTCAGAACCCAGCTTACATTTCAGATGCATCACTTTTGCGTGCAGAGACATTTTCCCACTAAACCTATACCAAATCAATAATCCAAACTCATTTAAATAGATGGGAGGCTCTTCTCTGTTGTAGCTTCAAATAAACTCTGCTCTGAAATGATGATTTATTTTCACGTTACCTGGTCCGGCTTTTATACGAGGGGCGCTTGTCCGCGGATGTTGGTTTTATTTATCCTTTGCGCTCAGTTCATGTGGTCTTTGTCAGAACGGTGTCATAATGCTAATAAGATTAGAGCTATATCAGAGCCCACGTGAGGTGACAGACTCTTTATTATCCACTCAGAATAGACCTAATTTAATGTCATTGATTTGCAGTCTGTTAGAAGCCCAGAGTCTGGCAACTAGATACAGCAGACGTGGGTGATAGGTCCTGTGTAGGTGGACGTGAAACACTGACAACCGTCTACAATATTGAATATCTCATTATTTAAAAGGTAGATTTATTAGTTTTGCTAGGGGAATGTGATACTGAATATTTTCATAACAACACGTTTGACAAAACACACAGAGGGCCTTTGTTTCTGAATATGTTGCTGATGTGCATTACAGTTCCATGTGACCGTATCCAGCTTTCAACGACACGAGCAAATCAAAACTTGTTCATCTTTCCCCAAGGCGTACACAGCTTTTACCGATATTCAATATGTACAAATGAAGCAGATATCTTTAATGTTAGTAGAGCCAAGGGATTAATGGAATACTTGTCAGCTTTTAATGTAATTGCCAATTATTTTGATAATGATTTAATCAGTTTGAGTCGCTTTTCTTTTTTCTTCTTTTTAACTATCCGATTCCAGCTTCTAAAACCTGAATATTTTCTAGTTTCTTTAGTCTTCTATGACAGTAAAATGTAAATTATAAAGTATGATATGAGCTGTGGACAAAGCGAGACATTTGAGCACGTCACGTACTTTGGAAAAAATACTGATCAACATTTTATTTTACGCACCAAACAATTAATCGACTAGTTGAGAAAGTAAACAGATTAATCAACGATGAAAATAGTAAGTTGCGGCCTTAAATGTTCGCTTCAACGAAGATTTACATCCCCACACACCCCGAGGTAGTTTAAATGAAGTCGATAAAAAGAAAAAGTAACTTTCCCAAAAATATATGTGTAAATGTAATTTGGAGGCCCCCCCGCATTAACTCTAAGGACCCCCTAGGGGTCTTGGACCCCCTATTGAATATCTCTGATGTATTGTATTGAAAAATAAACTAAATAATTAGCCTCATCTTAAACGTAACATCCTTGTGTGAAGCATGTGCCCCCTTGAATTCTTGTAATCTTTTATTTTTTCTTTCTTTCTTGTGCTCTAAAATATGTATAGGCAGTGTTGTGCAGGTAGGCGTGTTATCACCCTTTCAAGGCCCTGTTGGGGGGGGGGGGGACAGATATATCTAGGCTCAATTAGTTGCACTGTCACGGCAGATTGGTGTGGCGGTGGCTTGATGGTCCTGGCTACAGGCAGCTCAGCTGTAAATCAGACTGTGTGTAATAGGCTTCGCAGCGGTCTCCAGGGCCGAGTGTGTGTAAGCATCTGCACATGTTCCTCTGTGTGTGTGTGTGTGTGTGTGTGTGTGTGTGTGTGTGTGTGCGTGTGTGTGTGTGTGTGAGGCATGCCAGGGCACAGGCCGATGGCGTTCCAGCATTTTATCGGCCGTTGGTAATGATGGCGCAGGGTGGAATTGATGCAGGCCTTTAATGGCGGCTGGTAATTTGTGTTAATGCTTCCAGCCAGAGCCCTCTGAGGCTTTCAACAAGGAATTTTATGCCTCTAAATGAGGGAAAGGTCACAGCCTGCTTTAATCCATCGACCAGACGGGATCAATGCGGCTAATGTTCTCGCCGTAACGTTGTTGTTTCGCCTGGTTAGAAAATCAAAACCATATTTATGATGGTCATTTCCTCTCCTTCCCTCTTGGCCGGCCAGCAATCGGCACACAACACACAGATGAAAGCTACAAACCTACGAAATCTGTATTCCTCTTCCCGCCATTTAAATTCTCAGCTTTGTGGCGATTTCAAAGCCCTGTCCCCTAAAATATTTAAGTGTGGACTAACCAAAGCGCAACAATTTGGTTCAGCTCAGGGGGTATTATCTCCAGCGGTGAGTGTAGCCTTGGCAATCAAAGAGATGCCTTCGGCAGCCGAGAGCGGAGCAAGGGACACAGAGCAGGGAAATAATTAGATCACAGAGATCGACAAACGCATCTATAAAATAAAAAGGGATAGCAGGAAGGACAAACTGAGAAAAACAGGTAGAAAACCTCATTTAGGGAGGTTCATGGATCCAATCAGAGCAGAGCACAACGTTAAGAATGAGCTGAACTGTAATTGGCTGCAGATGAAAATGCAGACCGCAAAGTGAACAGATTCAAATGTGATCCAGGCTACTGGCCGTATTTTTTCCATTTATTCAGCCAGAACAAATGGCTTCCGTGCTTTCACATCTTTCCTCTGGTACATAATGCCACAAAAGACGTCTCTTTTCTTCCACTGGCCAACGCACGGAGCCTTTGCCACTCTGGCCCACGCAGTGATGCATGGCGGTATCTGTGTACTCACAATTATGTGCGTTTGTGAGCCTGAAAGAGTGCCCAGGCAGCCGCCTTGTGATGGATGGAGGTGGAGGGATGCATATAAAATCAGCAGCAGGGATGCAGTGGAGAAAGGATCAAACTTATTATGTAATTATTGTTTTCTTCAACAGTCCAAAACGCAATGATAATCAGTTTACAGAGAAATAAACAAAAGCAGCAAATGTTGACATATCAAAAAGCTTTCAAGATTCCAGTGTTTGCATTTTGTCTTGATAAACAACGCTGACTAGAAAGAGTTAAAATTAATAAAAATAACCAGTGGTTCCAAACATTTTGGTATATGACCACTTAAAGTGAAGCTGTCATTACTCCCTCTCAGAAGGTGATATAATAAATGTTTTAGTAGTGGGAAAAGATACTGCATTATTATCCAGGGGTAACAAAAAAATAAATAAAGATTGGATTAAAAATGGTCTTTGGTAGGCACGGGATATTAAAGGTGCCCTAAGCGATGTCACACTAGCTATGTTTGCTATGTATCACTGAAATTTCATGAATATCGACTCAAAGGAAATACATTCGGTCTTGTCGGATTTCATCTTGATAGATATACGGTTTATGCGATAAACGCTGATGGAAACGTCATTTACTGAATACATAATGAATTGCGATTAAGCTTAAGGTCATTTTATGGTCGCAACCCGCCACAACACAAAGACGTTTTAGTTCTTTTCCGCCCAGTATTTCCGCTCTGTCTACACATATAGCGGGTATCAAAGAAAGATATAAGTGGACGAACAAAGAGATGACTTTTTGAATTTAATTAATCAAGAAGTCGAAGGAAATGGCCAACAAAGGTTATGACAAGCCGTGGAACGTCCTCCGAGGAAATGGAAGGCACTCAAACAGCGAGACAAAAAAAAAAAGAATTGTGGTGCCGGAGGGACAATAAAAGGCAAGTTGCATCTGCATCATCATAGCGATGTGTTGATAGTGTCGTTGCTTTCTTATTATTGTGCTATTACAACTTGTGCAATATTGATCATTTCTTGGCGCAATCCATTTTGTCTAGAAAAACTTTGCTAGATTGTTGTGCGATTCAGTGCGAAAATGAATGGAAATACCTTAAAATATCAAAAATAAATTCAATATACCAATTGGATTGCAAAACAGCATGTGAAGTCATTAAGCACAGGTTCTTATTCACTTTAAAGCCGTTCGATGGAAACTCTTTCGTGTGAGTTTTTTTTTTAACTAACTTCAGATAATTTGATTGACAAGTGGATGGAAACTTAGCTTCTGTCGACAGCTCAGGGTCTACAAACGCCAACAAAAACAAACTGTGCCCACCTGCACCACAAAGCATACACAAACAGTGTTCCAGCCTTCCAGCCAATACCCGACAAGAAGGATTTGGGGGTGGGGGGTTAATGTGCAGAGGCACAGAAGGGAGGGGACTGGATGAGGAGGAGGAGGGAGGGGCGAGCTAGTCTCGTTTTGTTTGAAAATACTTTGAGCGTGAACAAGAAATAACGTTACCCAATATCGCTTAGAGCATCTTTAATGACCTTAATTATCTTTTCCAATAAGTGGACATTCTGGCTATAACTTTTTAAACACCAGGTTTTTATCTTGTAGGATTTGGTAGCACCTCTTAAGTCAAGCTGTTAAAATTATGAAATGCTGCGCTAATGACTGTAGACCAGGTTTTTGATGGTCAATGGTGTTTCCCTCTGCCTCAAGAAAGCAATACGCAAAGAATTCACCTGAACACACCTCCCTGTAAGACCAGCACGCCCATAGGCGCAAAGATGGGCGCAGGTGCATTTGTTATTTAAACAACATGGGGGCAGGACGGGAAATTAATCCAGTATGTCTTAGAATAGACACTTGCATCAGGTCTTTGCACTAGGTGCAAGATAGGGCCCATCAAATTTAAATAGACAGGAAACACCAGAGGCAAATACCTACAGTACAGCACTTTGTCTGCATTTAAAACGCCTCTCAAGCAAATATTCAACAGTTAACATGATTTCCACTTTTCATCGTCCTTACATTGTATTGCATGTATTATATTGACTTGTCAACTTAGTCCTTGAATATAGAAGTGCTGAGAATACCTCTAGAAACTGCTTTGTTAGACTGTATAGCCATAGAGCCATTAAGTCTGACAGAAGGGTAAATGATTTGGGATACATTAAGAACCGTGCCAGTAACAATCTTCAATGCAACAGAATGTACTTCCTCTTAAACTCCTATGACTAGGAACTCTAACTCTTCCACAGATTTATTTCCCCAGGCTGATAACTGATTTAGAAACTAAGAGAATATTCAAAACATATACCCCAGGTGCGGTCAAGTAGGAAAGTCATTCATCGAGCAATACACCACCATTTTCACAAGAGCTGTAAAAGGAGTTGAGTATTCCAAACACAAACCAAAACTGACAGAGGATGCTGAACACAACACCTTCAACGTACAAAAACTCTTGAAAAACCAAACTGCAGTCTTGGAGAAAATACATTATTTCTTCCTTGTTTGAAGGAAAAAAAAAATAAAAATTACATTACAATTCAAATGTGTTCATTTAAAGAGGCCTTTTTAAAAAGATCTCCGAGGCATACAGCGGCGTGCAGTTCTTGGCTGTGGCAGGAAATGATAAATAATAAAAGGAGCCTTACTTCATTAGAGGGTGACATTATTTTGAGAACAGATATTGCGCTAGGAGACAGAGTGTACAATAACACAATAACAACCATCACCCGCCGCCACCACTATCGCTGCCGCCGCCGCCTCCCACCTCAGCCTCTTGCTGTTGACAAACCAGGATTGGATATCTTGTTGAGTGCACCAGAGTGAGAACTGTACACAATACAGTATGGCACTCACAATAACACAAAAAGATATTTCCCAATGTAGGCCATAATTATTTCTCCCTGCGTAATTTAATCCACCGAGTGCATATTCAATTCCGATCCGGGTTTCTTGGTGCGCTGCGAGGTGCTCGGCGCGATTGTCTCTGAAATTGGATTATGATAACCTGTCACCGCTTTAATTCCATAAGATATTAGAGGTGGTGGTGGTGGTGGTGGAGCAGAGGAGTGCATCGAAAAAGGTGGTGGCTGCGGTGGTTGTGAGGGCTTCAGCGTTGAGAGAGATGTGTTTAATGCAGGTTTCATTCTGTGTTTCCTCAGGGGGGAGAGGGGAATAATGCATGTCTAGTCCGACCTCTCAACACACTTTTTTCCCCTGATCTCTGACATACCCTTTAAATATCCATTAACAGACAGAGAGGGGAGTACAGGAGGGTGGAGGTGGGCTCTGGGTGAAGGCTGGCTGGCCCTAGGATACTCATTTCTGCCTATTATAGACTGCCGACAGAGGAAGACGGTCTCTCTTTGCTGTCTGACTAATGGATAGGGTCAAATGGGCTGCTTCTTCTTCTTCTGTGGCTGCTGCTAGAGTTTTAATCATCTAGCTGGCCCAGGAACCCCATACTGTGATCTACATGATTTGCTGAGGTAAATGTTCAGTTCACCTAAATTAAAACAGACCAAAAAAAATGACTTAGGCCAAAAGGTGTCAAACCACAGAGTTTGATTTATGATGTATCAAGATCCTGAAAAGCGCTGGACGTGAAAGGAGTTTTGTTTAATTAAGTGCTCAAAGCACTGACGGATTAACTGTAAAATGAACTTAGGAAGCCTTTCCGTTGAGCACTAAAACTTCATTCAAAACACAAATCTATTCATTTGGATTCATTTGGTCTTAGAGCTTTGAAAAAAATTCAACATTTCTTTCCAGACGTGATGTCCCCATTGCTTTTGATAACCCACAGAATCCGACCATTTGCTATGGGAAATATTTCTTTACCAAAGAAATCCAGGTGCAAGAGGTTAATTATCTGAAGCACTGTGCACATTTGCAACTGAAAATTGAAAACATTTTGCGGATGAACTCGCTTCTACTTACTGACACCTGATGCAGGACCAAAGTGATTATATGGAGTTTAGTCAGGTTGAGGAGGTCCCACTATATGGTCTCTCAGGTGTGTTTGTTGATATGCCTTATACCCAGGTGGATCAAAGGGGACTACGTTTCTCTGATTTGGGTAAAGAAGAATGTATTTTTAGGGGTGAGACATGAGTATGGAGAAATTACTTGTTTTGCACTCATGACGCTCATTATTTGGTCAAGTGTCATGCTGCTGAGTACAGAATACAGGTGGGTTTTTTTTTTCTCCATTTGGGTCGGTTGTGGTTGATCACATTTCAAGTGAGTCTTATTAAACGTGAATGCGTTTTGAATAAGTTCTGATTTTCTTCGGGTGCCTTTCGAATCTAAAAAGTTAATTGAAAAATAAGGTCCAGGTAGGTCTTCCACAGGTCTCTCACGGATAAGTTCCAAATGTTTCATCCGTGAAGACTTTTAGTTTGTAGTGTCTTTGAGTCTTATCAGACATGCTTTAGAAATTAAGATTGCCATTTAATAGACTTTAATATCTAAGACCCTCAGCATATTAAACTGTCACTATTTGCATGGCCACACAGACCAGTAGGAATTAACTTTACCATGCATTTTATGAGGATATTTTGCCGCCCCCTGAAGAAGTCTTAGCCAGTGCCAAAGGAAAATCACCAGCACCAAAACGATAAGAATCTTCTCTAAAAGTGTTTAAGCGCAATTTACCAAACAACCGGTGAACAACATGAACTTTAATATGAGCACTAGTCTCAGTTTTATCTAGAGTCAGGCTGTACCGGACTCTCCCGTGATTAATTTAAATATGGCAATATTTTTAACCAGTTTTGTTAATTGGGGTTTTATTTACTTAAGCATAATAGACACTTCTGTTCATCAAATTGTCAGATATAGCAGGTAAATGCATAGATTTCTGTCAAATAAGATAACAGATTCATTGCCTTTACTGTAAGGGGGCTGATCACGCTTACTGCCATGTGTTGGGAGAACCCGGTTTCACAATGCAAATTGGGTGAACTGACTCTTTAGATCCATCTCTCTCTAATTCTATTTAGACAAAGTATTATATATTATATTCTAATTAGAGGGTGGCAGCAGCTCAGTTTGTAGAGAGTTGGGTTACAGACGTACAGACACTTGATTCATCCCGAGGGAAATTTCAGGCATCCAGCAGCAAGACAACCATAACACAACAAACACATATACACACACATATATCACGCATAATTAAGAATAAAAATAAAACTCACTCACAGAGATGCAATGACCATGATAAGGTAAGATACTATGGCAGATTGTGTGCCATGGTGCAAAAGTGAACAGTGCAGAGATAGAACTGTGCATTTGATCACGATTAAATATTAACTATGACTATTAAATATAAACCTATAAACTGACTGATTGAAAAAGAATAAGAACAATATGTAACAGGGAATATGTTGCAAGATGTAGATGTTATGACCACAATCCAGATTGTGTAGGAGGGCTAATAAACCCATAAAAGGGCTAATAAACCTATCAGACAAGTGATATGATGGTAGGGGCTGAGAGGCTCATGCTGAAAAGTCAATTTCTTTCCTCCCCCCTTGTGTGGTATTGAAGAGCTGGACGGCCCTGGGAACAAAGGACTTCCTTAACCTGTCTGTTGAGCATGACAGTGACAGAAGTCTAACACTGAACATGCTCCTCTGTTTAATGAACGTGCTGTGTAGTGGCTGGCGGTCGTTGCCAATGATCGCCAGCAACCTTCTCATTGTCCGTCTCTCTGCAGTTGCTAGAAGCAACTTTAGCTTTAGCTTTCTTTACCAGCAGTCGCCCAGCGTCTCTCTTTTTAATGCTGCCTCCACAGCACACCACAGCATAAAACAGGACACAGGCGATGATTGACTGCTAAACCATCCTGAGGAGCTTACTGCAGACATTGAATAACCGTAGCCTCCTCAGGAAGAACAGCCAACTCTGCCCTTTGCGATACAGCGCATACGTGTTGGCTGACCGTCTTGTTTATTGTCCATGTGTACCCCCAGATGTGCTGACCAAGTCCACATCGACCCCGTCAATTGAGACTGGTCTCATGTGTGGTTTAGATGTCCTGAAATCCACCGCCAACTCCTTGGTCTTTGTTGTGTTTTGCTGCAGATGAGTCTGCACCATTGCACAAAGTCATCCACCAGGTTTCTTTACTCGTACTTCAGTCCATTCCTGATACACCCCACATGTGTAGTGTTGTCCGAAAACGTATTCCCCCTGTGCCTCAGCTTTGCCTAGTGTCCTTCTTTAAACGCCCTCTTCTTTTTATTTAGAAGGTCCTTGTATGTGTATTTTAGGCATGTGTGTAGCCTGTAACATAGTGTAAATTGTAATTTGCCCCTTGGGGGATCAATAAAGAGTATCAATTATTTGCCAACAAATGTAGATTTCTGGTTTTAACGTCTGTCTGCTGCACAATCAGAGGGAACAGTCAAGTCGTTCCACTCTCACCAGCTACCATTGGGATTCCAGTTCTCTATGTGGAGAGTATGGACTACTGTTGGCAGGTTAACTGTGATCCAGTGTGGTTGGAAAGACACATCTCGGTTTGGCCTTTGTGCCTGCTGTGCCTTCTCATCTGGACAAAAACGCGAAGCTGACATTAAGCGTCCCCATTGGACTGGCCCTCTGCTTCCCCTCTCTCATCAAATACAAACGGGCAAACACATGCCTCTTGTCCTCATCTGCCTTTTTTATACAGCAAGGTCTTACAGGTTACTGGGTAAAACTACAAAATATCACTGAGCAAAGTTTCGGGTCATTGACCGCAGTGTTTTCCATCCTTTTTTTCTCCCCTTCTTCTCCATGCTAAAGCTAAAGATGATGGCTCATTTGGATAATGCTAATAATAATCTCTCTTATCCAGCGTTTGATGGTTCTTCCTGCAATCATATCCTTTGATTCTTTATTTTTTGCGGGTTGCTCTAGGTAAAAGCTCTGTTAAATTGAATCCAGATCTCAGCATATTACGGCAAGCACTTATAGTTACTGTGTGAATTTGAAGGTACTGCTGCTTTTATACGTGGAGAACAGTCAAATAAAGTAAAATTACAAAGCAGGGCAACCAGACCTTGGTAGCTTCTCCAGCAGTACCATTAGACATTAGCAGTGAGATCAGACAGGCTTTAGGTAACACTTACACATGAGAAACTGGCCATGGCAGCAATCATTTAAAACTACTGCTACTGAGCTGAAAGCTGCACATGAAAATGTTGCGGAAAATCATGTTAACAGATCAAGGACTTAATGTAAACCTGGAAATGTAACTGTTGACAGATGTGAAAAAAATGTGTACTTTTTGTGGTACTTTTGCACAAGGCCCAGCCAGACAGAGATGACGTGGAAACAGAAGTCACGTTGTTCTGTGTGTGTTTATGCATGACATAACAATATATGTACCTGACTTTAAAACTATTGTTGGCACTGCCAAAAAAGTGAGTGTTGTTTGGCAAATATATATTTCTAGAAATAACCCAGATCCCGGGTGTGAACTAGTCTATTCTAGTCACCAATACTACATCCATGTCTTTCTACAGTCTCTTTTCCCAATTCATCCAACTGCCCCTTGTTGTTGATAGAAGACATGACAAGTCTACTGATGACATTAATGCTGGATTCTTCCGATGTCTCCTCATTGAAGTGATTCACAGCATGAAGTCCGTGCTTACTTTTCACAATAAAAGCTTTTCTTTTGCAACTTTTGTCAAACATAGATGTTGGACAAACATACACACCCTGGTATTCAACACTTCAGAAACTTGAATGAAAGAAGGGGGGGGCTCCCTAGATTTACTCCAAGCTACGCAACGGCATGCAATTCACTTAAAAAAAGGACTGGTAGTAGATGTCACAAGCTAATTTTTGCCTACAAACGAAACATACCATGTACTCTCTCGCTCCCAGTGGTATAGTTTAAAGAAAAGGCCCCATGCATGGAGCAGAGTTTTTCAGTAAAAGTCTGCTTGCCTGGCCTCCCTCTTTAAACTCTGAGAATGGAAACAGATCATGACAGACACTCTGATCCACATCAGTTAGCATTAGATCAAGCCAGCACTGAAAAGAAAAGCGTGCTAGACATCTCATGTTGGTTCCGGGCTGTCAAAGAGATGTGAGGTCTCCATTTAGAAACCTGCCTCTGAACCCTATTTATAGCTCTGCATCTTCCAGCAATAGGTCAGAGATGACAATGACCATGACTGCTGCAGGTTTGCTCAGACATGGAATATTTATTTAGTAAAAGCCTGCAGTTTTGCCTCCTCTGCATAGGCTTCTCCAAATGATATGATCTCATGTTGGCATCAGTTTTAAGTAACAGATTTGAAACAAACCTATTAATATGGCCACTATTTGATTTGACTATCTGCTTCTTTAAATCAGCATGAGAGCGGTTGATACATTAGTGCTTCATTTATTAGAGGACTAAGTTGAATTGTGTTAAGATGCCCGTAGGCCTAATGGTCTGTGCTTACCTATGCTTTAATGTGCACTGAGTAAATGCCATTTCTATCAGGCCCATCTAATCAAAGAGTGAGCCGAATGGATGCATGATAAATAGACTATTACTCTCTCATTGCACACTGACTAATAATGGCCAATTGTTCTAAAAACAGAGATGTTTCCCCCTAAAATCAACATTTTCAAGCAACCAGGCTTCTTGGTACATTTTCTCTCTGGCTCTTGCACTTTTCCTCATGAACAAAAACAGTCTTCTTTCAAACAAGCACATATATTGCAAAGCCATACAGAGGCTACAAAGATACAGGCTTTTATAATGCCAACAGTCACAGAAGAAGATTAAAAAGCATCTCTGTCTTCTTTTTTTTTCCTCATGGCAGATACATCACAAAGGTGGGTGGGGGGGATGGTGTTTGTGTGTGTTTGTGTGTGTGTGGGCAAAGTAATGGCAACGGTTTCTTTTTCTTCAGAGCGCCGATTCAGAACTTGGCACCACTTCCACTCCGCTGAGTCCTCCCCCTCACAAGGCCTTTTCTCTCTGTTTGATGTCTGTGTCAGTTATTTTCTGTCTCTCTGTCTTTCTCTAATTTAATAACCCAGCTTTGAGGTTTATCGTACAAAGGCCCAACTTTGTTGGCTGAGCAGGCAGGCAACACATCACTCAGAGGGTAGGGGTGGGGTGTGCCGCCTTGCGTTTTATTTGCTGTAGAAGACTCCTGTGGTTTCATCCCGCTGCAGCCGGTGTCAAAGAAAGCACCAGTGGTCTTGAGATTGATCACCGTTATCCTTACAGAGCAGGGCTCGACTTGAAGGCCTGTCCATTTGTCAGGGACAACTGGATTTTTTGTAGAGCAAGTGGAAGACAAATTGACTTGCCCCACTGGACAAGTTAAAACTCTTGGCAAAATAAAATGCCAAGTTAATTCACATTATATGCAACTCATAACGTCTATGTTACCGATTCAAAACAAATCCTTTTTTCCCCACAATCCGGGGGGTCGGACGGCTAACGTTAGTCCCGGCGGCAGCAGGTCAGCGGACAGCTAACGTTAGACCCAGCGGCGTTGGGTCAGCAGACTGCTAACCATATACCCAGCGGCAGCGAGTCAGCGGATTGCTAACGTAAGACCAAGCGGCAGCGGACCCCTAACCATAGACCCAATGGCAGAGACAGAACAGTTACAGATGCAGCATAAAAGCACAATGGAACCAGCAAGCCGGCCGGCCGCCTAAACGCTAACGCCTTGCTATGCCATTCACAGATAACGAGCTGAAAACAGCGTGGCGTTAGCAAAGTGCTTTGTGTGGATGTAGCATGACGCTAATGTGACACGTTACTAGCTATTCCACTGCTCGTTGGTCCATCAGTTATTGTAAACCCTCAGCTCCACAACTCCTCGCCGGATTAAATATCGTAACCAAAATTTTTGTGGCAAAATTGTTATGTCAAAAAAATTATTTTACATGGTATAATTTCAAGTTTAACTCACCACTACTTCTGATGATATACTGCACACCGGCATGCAAAGTATTACTTTATATTATGGAGTCAGGAGATCCTTTTTCTTATTAAAGGGAATATCTGTTCTTGGGACACATTTGTTTCAAATGAATTTTTTTCATTTTGACAGTGTTTGGATGCTTTCAACGGTTTGTTCAAATTCTGCTTAACTTTTTATAAAATGATAAATCTTTACCCGGACACAAAAAATTTAACGTAAAAAGTTAATTTCAAGCCCTGCACTATGTTGCATATTAATGATAACTAACTCCCCTACAACAAAAACTTATTTAATCAGAGTCATTTAAAAGAGGCTTTAATAAATTATGATATTCTTATGCCCAATTTAATTAATCTTATGAATGTTGTCATTAACTAAATGGTGTTCTTTCAATTCTTTTTCTAGGCATACGTTTGTTTGTAGAAAACAAAAAAACAAAAAAAACGTTTGAAACCACCGCTAGGAGTCTGAGAGATATTTATGAATCTTTACAACCCTCAGTATATTTTTAAAAATAAATTTAAAAATTAAGATTTCCTGGGCTTTTCTGCCTTAAATTTGACAGGACAGCTAGCTGAAAAGGGGAGAGAGGGAAGAAATGCAGGAAATTGTCCCAGATCGGATTCGAACCCGGGACCTCTGGGTTGAGGCATAAACCTCTCAGTATATGTGCGCATGCTCTACCACCGAGCGAACCCAGCCGTGGACAAAATGGTTTTTAAAATGATTGAATCCTAAACCTAAAAGAATTCAATATAAAACAATAAAAAAAGAAGGTATAAGACAGCTTTGGATTTAATAAGAAAATATGATTAAATGCTACTAAACCCAACAGTAATACATCTGTTGAACACTATACCTCTGTGCAGTATTCAGCACTCTTTGAAACACAAGCCTGAGGTTATTTCGGGGGCAGCGGGGCACCATGTGTGAATACAGCCGATCAGACAGATCTGTTTGATGGCTCTGGCCCAATCCATGACCTTTTCTGAATATGTGTGTGCATGCAAACGCTGCGAATACCGCAGAGCGTGCACATCACCGAAAGGGCCAAAGATGAAAGGAGCGTGATCAGAGGCAAGGGATATAAGAGGAAAAGAATGAAAAAGTTTAAGTCAGGCAAAACAGAGACTTCCCTTTATGAAGTGGTGAGTAAAAGACGGTGTGACAAGTAACAAGGCGTGTAATAAAAGAAACTGTGAGGAAGACACAAAAGTCAAAGATGGAAGGTTCAGTACCTCAAAGGCCCTTAAAGGTGCAACTTTATCCTCTAAATATATCATTGCAAAATAAACTCTTCCAACAACAGTACACGCTAAGCCTCAACACAATCTTGCACCCATCTCTCTCTGCATTTTTCATTGTGTATCCTCCCAATGCTTTTGTTGTGTCACTCACTAGCCAAATGTATCTCTGTGCAAAAGGTTGCATGAGAAGTAATATTACCAAATTGTCAATATTACAAATACTAGAGTTACATTTTGTCAATACATATTGCCAATTTCTCAAAATTTGAAACAGTTTCAATTGTAGTTTTCCGCACTATTGTTACATTGGTACTAGGGTGTGCCAATGAACGATCTCCTCAGGAGCCACCATTGTGTTGCCACCATGTACTTGTGGTAGTGATGCTGTCTGTCAGCAGTAGCTCGCTCTACCTGGACTAGTAACGTATCAGCACGCGGTAAGGCCATGCTCTGCTCCTCAGCTGGGACACAGCGGTCTGGAGGGTGAAAAGGCATTAACGTGGAACACTATCACACTTTCCTTTCTCCCCTCATTGGACTAAGTTTGTACACCCTACTGTGTGCATGCATCAATAAGTCTGATGTCGTGTGGGAACGGGACGTTGTTATGTAGGATTTATGAATGCACATTAGCAACAGGAGGCTAATTCACAATGGGAATATTTTTTGTGTGAGCTAACATTGCGCATCCGTTCATGTGAGCTGCAAGACTTATGTTTCTGTTTATTTAATATGTTATTCAATGCAAATATAACCAAGAATGTAGTTTAACACCAATAATAATGGTACATTAGGTAATTACTGTTGCTATGTTAAAGGCAAACGATCAACTGTACTGTCTTTACGCAGAGCACAGAGATCTGATTGAGTATAGACTTTATGGCACCGTAGTTAAGTGAAAGTGGTTGACGAAATGTACTGCCCCTACCAGCAGGAGGTAGCATAGCCATGTAATACTGTCTATTTACAGAGGGCATTTAAATGTATGTCTGATCATCTATGTTAACGGTTAGCACATATTAGTAGAAAAAAGCATTTATGTAGAGATAAAGCAAAATAAAAGTGCTTACCCAAAAATGTTATCAAAGTTAGATATTCCTTTATCTGGACAACACTAGTCTAAAAAACATTTCAGTTTTGCATATAAGCAACAAAATTGTATACAGTATGTTTTGCAATGATCTTTTGACACAATGTCTTATGTTTCACCAGCTATTATTTACCTGTTGAGGATATACAAATGGAAATGCGTTGGATACGGCTGAAATTAATGAACCAAAAAGGTAAATACTTTGGTCCGTTTGAGACATTAAGCATCAAATCATAACAATCAGAAAGATAACACATGTGGAAAGCCATTTAAATTGCCTTGAACCATCTGCAGCGTGCCACACACTCAGCAGTCATCTAGTAGGCAGAACTGATCAGAACAGGCACAGCGATTCAACACACAGAGTTGACAGCTTGAGGTAAATGAAAGGTGATGTGAGTGTGTATAGATTGTTTTGTCAGAGCGGAGATTCTGCAGATTCTCTGTAACGGATGCCACGTTTGTTCTCCTTTCTCAGTCAGGTTGGCATGTGGGAGACCCGACTGTGAAATAAGTTCAACAGCAAGATTAACAGAGATATACCGGCAGGTGGGGAAGAAGACATAAATACTGAGAGGAAGACAAAGAGGGTGAACCTTCCTTGTCTTCCTGCAAGGCAGTGACACCAGCTATCTGAGAGGTTTAATTTTAACTGAGGTAAAAGTTGTTTTGTTAAGAGTTTTGATTAGAAACACATTATGCTCCAGTGGTCTTTATTTTATTCTTATAAGACCCACACTGATAGGACAAAGTCAATGGGAGAGCCACTTTACTGCAAAGTATCAAAAGTGACATAGTATTTCTGCTGAATAAGCCGTCATCCTTAAACATTCAAAATGCCATTTCTTCTCCATCAGCTCATCATGTATCTAACCGTCCAAGAGCACATTCAGAGTTAAGAGCTACGGCAACGGAAGGGCAGAGCAACTTTAAATAACTCTTCTAGTCTATATTTCCATTTTGTAGTGCCACTGTTTTGGGTATTTATTTGAAAATAAATTATTTGTAATTGAGCAGCCTAAGGGTTAAGCTATAGCCCTGCTTGTTTTTATGAAATATCTATTGACTGCATGTACATATCAGCAGAATATTTACCGCAATGCGAGCCACACATGAAAGCTTGGAGAGCCGCACAATGAGTAACACTCCTCCACACAAATGAGCACTGGTAGAACCGATGGGAAAAAGGAATCAACCAATCCAATAAATGTCTTAAATACTGAAAAATGCACAGAAGCCAAATTGACATATTTAAGCTGCTTGTTCCGTTTGACCAAAAGTATGTTACAAAAAAGTCCAATACCCAAATATATTTGTTTTTACAGTGATATGAAAGAAGAAGAAAAAAAGTAAACTCAAATTTGAGGAATTAGAACCTGGTTTTGTTAATGGCCTCATGACTTGCTAAATGATTAATCAATAGGCTAAACTGTTAATTTTTTTAATTGATGCTCAACAATGCTTAAATTACAATTTTACTGCGACGCTGTTGCTAATAGAGATGTCATGAGAACCGATACTACCGACACCTTCCGGTTCTGAAATGCCAAAACACCAACAATGCCCAATTTTTGAAGCACCGAAGGCACCATAAGCGACAATGCCATCGTTAGCAGCATTCGCGCTGCACCTCTTACCGAACTGATGAGGGCAGTATACGCTTCAGAATGTCCTCCGGTAACCTTAGCCGTTAGCAGGGTTATCATGGCAGCATTAGCCAGGACTCATCGGGATCACTTTACAGGCCGTGTCTTAATTGTTTTTGCGAGTAACCTCTGGTACTCGGGTAGTCTGAATATATAATTCAATGTGAGTACAGGAATGTTGAAATCACACAAAACGCAAGTCCTTTGCAGCCATGATAAATTAGCCTAAATTTACCGCTTAGCTATATGTTCAGGAGAAAATTAGCCAACTCTGTGTCCTTTTGGGCTCTAAGCTATCGCCATCTTTCAAAAACAACTCCAATATTTAGCAGGGGTTTGTTACGTCACTGGTCACGCAACTGCTAGAAACCTGGTGTTGTTGTTGACTTTTGAAAAGATGCCTGGCAGTCTGGAATGTGTCAGGGGACACGAGTTGTTGCACTATGACCATTAATTGCACTTTATCATGTTGTTCTATGCTCTATTGCACATGCTTTGTATGTAGTGTTATGACGCTGACATTTTTCAAATATATGAATAAACAATCTCATGTTTCAAGTTAAAGTATTGTACATGGAATCTTAGAAAATCCTTTTTTTACCATGGTATGAAAATCGGCATCTAGAATGTTATTTTACTGGTACTGGCACGGACTACTGAATTTTTTGGGATTGTGACACCCCCAATTCCTAAATACACATCGAAATTCAGTCAATAAAATGCTAATATCCCCAAAAATATATATGCTTACTAAAATATTATTATCGTCCACACTCAACAAACCACAACAGAGGATTTTCAGCCATATTGGTGCTCCCTACAAATGGAAATGTCTGACCGACCAACTACTAAAGACAAGGTAGGACCATGAATAAATAAAATAAAAAACATCTGACATAAATAAGACCCAATACATTTCCATAAACAAACACCTTGTATCATCTAGAAGCTGGATTAAACGTCTACATGACAACTTAATGCCTCTCTAGTATGTGTAGTGAAATTGGATTTCCCCTTCTCCATCCAAAGCAGATGCCAGGTGCATCACTTACACTTGTCATATTTACCTACTTTAAAACTGTCAGTAAACACCTTGTCTTGCTTGTTCCCCATCCTGAATCATTTCTGACAAGGATGTTACAATCTGAGCTGCCTGCCACCTGTTTGATTATTTTTGGTGTTTCTGTGGCGTCTAAATGCTTAGTCTTTTTCTTCCTGTCGATTTCATTGTTGATAGCAATGCGGGGGGAGGGGGGGAGGGGGGGG